>NW_003298863.1:1806595-1827551 GCF_000151645.1 Tuber melanosporum | reverse complement strand
CATTTTCCTTGGGCCTTCTTATATTTTTTTTGGGGGGTGGGGGGGGGGGCTGCGGTATCGTGTTGCGGGTTGGGGTGGGGTCCTGATTGGGGGTTGAGGTTAGGGCTCTGGGCTGTCTGGGGGCTGTGAGGGGGGAGGTGGGGGTTAGGGTACCGGCGTTGGACTGTCTAGTCCTTTGTCTTATTTCCTTGGTAAGCCGAGCTTTCATGGCTTGCATCTGCTCTTGGAATTTCTCTTCCAGTTGCTAGATGAAGTCGACCATAATGCCGACAGTGACTGGGCGTTCTAGTTCTTCCCTTTCCCTTAGCGTGAGCTCGACCCCTGCCGACTCATACAAGGAGGAGGAGGAAGAAGAGGGGTGGTGGGTGGAGTGGTTGTTGGATTGTGAAGGGCTTGGTTCGTTCGTCATGTTGCCGGTCAGGGTTCCCGGGATTTCCCTCGTTGTGGTCAGGGGGGAGGAGAACCGTACCTGTCTTGGTGCGTGCTGGGGGGCCGGACTCTGCAGTACTTCGCTTAGGTCGTGGGCGTGTTGACTGTCTCCCAGTTCGGTCTGGTCTGTGTTCTTCCCTTTTCCCAGAGACATCGCTATTTCTTGAGTAACCTGTGTCTCGGTCACTCCGATGTCTTGGGACTAGTCCATGGGTTCATCTGTCTCGGCTAGCGGTGGGGAGGAGGCTGGGATTTGTGGTATCTGGGATACTGGCACAGGGCTTTCTTGGGATGGGTGGTAGGAGGAAGCTGCCGCTGCCAGGAAGGCAAGGGCGTCAGTGTCGGCTGCGTCTACTGCCTCGTTGCCGAAGATTTTCTGGAGTGTGGTTCTGAATCCAGGCAGTTCCGGTTGGGGTGCCACTATGGTCGGGGACTTTGTGTTTCCTGTAAGGAGGACATAGCAGGCGTCTGTGCACCCTAGTTCATGCCTGACCTCGGGAAAGGTACTTCCCCTAGCCACAATTCTGTTTCCCAGGTTGATCAAGGCGTTGGGACATCCTCTTTGATGCCTGATAGTGGCAAATATGGGGAGAGTCGAGTTGAGGGATACCCCTTGGGGGGAGCCGGGTGGGAGGAGGCCAGGGCAGTTGACCCTCGGGCTCTTGGTAGGGCTTCTGGGTCCCCCCAGGAGAGAGGGAGAGTGGGGAAGGTGCGGCAAGGCCGGAGATGAGGGTTGGGAGGTCATGATGAGTGAGTAGGATGGTCTTATGGCCAGCGTCCTAAACTCACAGAGGAAATGAAGCCTTAGGATGGAGGGCTGTGATTGGCCACACCACCTAAGGGAGGAGTATCGTGAGTGAGGGGGTGGAGTAGTTCTTTGAGTGAAAATTCTGGTTGTACCGGATAAAAAGATGATGTGTACACAAACAAAAATAAACTTGGTGTGGTTGCAGGAATGCCCCGCTAACTGTACCGGAATTTCCGAAATTTTTCCTCGCTCTGTGTGTGTGTGTGTGTAAACCTTTTATTCTTCTACTATCTCACCTACTAACTAAAGTAATCGGAGTACAGCATGAGATACGGCCCACAGCCCAAGGCCCCCCTTAAAGAAATCCACCTCGCGGGCCACCTGCCACAATACATCATTACCCGCCCGAAGCGAGCTCGCAAACACTCCTCCACAAAAGAAACCCACCCCACCAGCCCAGCCCAACCTCGCAAGTTTCGCCCGCCTCCTCGGATGCCCCAACACACTGGGCAGATGCACGTGCGCATAGTCCCGACCCCACTGAAGCACTTATTTTCTATGGTTCTCACACCGCTGCACGACGAGACCTGGATGCTGCATCCGGGCCACCCTTCCTCCGCCAAGCCTAGCCAGCACACCACAACAAAACAAACACCTCCACCCAAGTTGGGCCACACCCAAAAGAGGGGATGGCGAAAATCAATTTCTCCGGGTCAAAGCCATCCCCCCCATAGGGGTTCAGGAACACCGGGTTCTCGCGGGGACCAGCTCGAGGCTGGGAAAAACAGTGCAGTGCACGTAGCACTGAGGGCCCAAGCAAGGAAGGAGGAGGACCAAGGAGGAACCAGAACCGCATGAGTGTCCAAACGGTTGCTCCGAAGAGGGGGGCAGGATGGCCTCCCTATACGACCAACTGTATCCTGGCCGGAAACCAAGGACGTCCGATCAACAAGTAAGAGCAACAGGGGGAAAAACAAGGACCGCATGGTCCACTCGGTACCGTATCAATAGGCAGACAAAAGAAAGCGAGCCAACGGAGCATGAAACGTGAACCTTCCGAAGGTGGGGAAGTTAAAGACTTGAAGCCATCGTGAGAAGCTCTCCAAGGGTGTTTGATTAGGTGGACCCCCCAAACACCACACTGAATACCTAACCCTCAGAGTTGAAAAGAAGGAGACTGTGTGTGTGTGTGTGTAAACCTTTTATTCTTCCACTATCTCCCCTACTAACTAAAGTAATCGGAGTACGGCATGGGATACTGCCCCCAGCCCTGGGCCACCCTCAACAAAACCTTTCGCTACACCCCCCTGTAGGCTATACAAAGAAAACTCCCACTCCCCCTTCCCTTTTCCCTCAACAAATTTCGTCTGTCACAAAAGAAACCCACTCCTGCCCCTAGGCCCCGTGGTCGTAAACAAAATAAAATCCATCAACAAAGGAAACCTATTCCTGCCCCTTGGCCCCATGGTCGTATACAAAGGAAATCCAATCAAACAAAAGAAACTCATGCCTGCCCCCCGGGCCCCGTGGTCGTGTACATTATAAAATCACATAATAAAATCCGTCAGACAAAAGAAACCCACACCTGCCCCCTAAGCCCTGTGGTCGTGTATGTTATGAAATGACAGTCAGACCAGCATTACTCCTGAGGTCCACTGGGCGCTTCCTCTGTGCCCTTCCGCCGTTGTAGCCTACCGGCCCTTTCTCGACGGGTCATGCTTTCTTGCATGCGCCGTTTTGTGTTGCACATCCCTCAGCACTGCTTCTCCGCATATCACACATGGCCGTCGCGGCCTGGGTTTCACTGGTCTCTGTGGAGGTTGGCTCGTGGGTAGATTAATGTTGGCTCCGACCACCTGGGCGGTGTCGGGCTGTTGGGTACCGTCTTCGTCTCTGATCATTTCTGGTGTTCCTTTCAGTTCCGGCAGCCAGTTGTCCATCCACTGGAGCAGTTCGCCTTGCCTCTTATTGTCGTGGAGTCCGATTGCTATAGCGGTCGTTACCCCACATCTGTTCGCTAGGTGGTCAAAGGTGACTATGTCTCGGTTGCATGGGCTTTGTCTCCCAGCACCAGTTATCTCCTGGTATGGCCATCCTGCTATCGCCCTGAGTCCTAGCAGTCTCTTGAAGCCTTGCCTGGTGAGGGAGTGTAGGTGCTTGTGTGTTTTACCGGGTCTCCCTTCGTACCTGGTCCCTGCGTTGGCAACCTTTTCTGTCCAGTTTTGTTGCAACAGGTCTTTGAGTGCGTCTCTGCCCAACTGGTAATTGCTGGTGGTGGCGATGATGTCCTCCACCCCATGTTGGGCCAACCGCTTCTTTGTCCAGGTGTTGTGTCGGTCCTTGATGTTGGCCCTGAGTGCTAGCAGATTTTGCCTGAATCGCACCATGAGATCTAACGGTGGGATTCCGAGCTCGGTAAGGAAGGCTAGGACAGGTGTTTTCTTTTCCAGCCCGAAAGCGGTCCTGATTATCTTGTTGAGGGCTGCCTGTGCTTCCCTTATCAGGCCTTTGTTTCACCATGTCTCTATTCCGTACGTCAGCTGTGGGATTATTAGGCCTTTGATCAGCCGCAGTGTTGTTCCCGCATTCAGTCCCCCTTTACCTTATCTGGACGTCACTCTCCTTATGCGGTGCCCGGAACTGGTAGCCTTATTGATCCAGTATCTGATATGGTGGTCCCATTTCTATTTATCCGTTAAAAAGTATCCTAGCCATCTCAGATGGCCTTGGCTGGGTATTTCCTGATCCTGCAGGTGGACTTTGAATCTGTTTGGCGGGGGTGTCTGCACGAAGATCGTTTCAGCTTTGCTGCATGCGAATTCGTAACTGTCCCGAGCCGCGATCACCTCTAGTCGTCTGATAGTTTCCTAGTGTAAACTTTTACCCTTCTTCAGACTCCAGGTAAGTTGTTACTATCAAGATGTCATCCAGGTACATCAGGATCTTGGTCTCCGCTTTCTGGGAAGGCGTGGCCTGCACTTTTGCTGTTTCTAGTATGCTGATCAGGAAACGTATTGGTGATAGGGGGGAACCCTGTGGTGTTCCTTTATCGGTGGCGTATCCTCTGGACGTCCTGCCATTGAACCGGTAGCTAGTCGTCCTATTTGTGGCCCAGTGTCGCACCCATTGCGCCAGGTGCCCTGAATATTTTCCGAGCCTTTGGCAGACCTTTCCCATCTGCAGATGGTCGAAGCCTCCTTGGACATCGAGGGTGGTGACGCATTTACCGGCTTTCTCGGTGGTATCTATTACGTTGTTTAGGGCTTGTATAGCATCTGTCATATCGTATCTCTTTCTTCCTCCGAACATGTTATCTTCTAGGATTTCAAGTCTCGCTATCCATATGACCGCTGCCCTTTCTAGTGTTTTTGCCAGTATGGACTGTAGTTGTATTGGCCTCCAGCTTTTGCCACTGTATATGAAGACTTGTTTAGCTTGGGTATCAGTATAGTGGTACTGACCTTCCAGCTCTCTGGGACCCCTTCTTTCCACACCCTATTCATCATCCTTAAGAAAAGAGGTTCGCGTATTTTTCTGAAGCATTTCACCAGCCTAGTAGTGATGCTATCTGGCCCACTTGCTGCTCCGTTTGGCGACTGTTTGATGGCCATGTCCAGGATCTCTATTTGCAGTGGCTCTGGTTCCCGGCTTATTTGCTGTTTGGCCCGTCTGCTCTCACTCCCGTATAGCGCCGTGTGGATTTCTTGTACGATGTCTCCGTGTTCTGCTACCACCTCGCCGTTTTCCTTCGAAAGCGCCGGTATGGGGTGTTTGGTGGTCTTTGGTCCTACCGTCCTGAAACACATGGGATCTGTTACCTCTTTGAGGGCTTTTCCATTGGCTTCGAGCTTGGCTTCCGCTATGGCTTTCCGCAGGTTTCCTTTAGGTCCGGGTGGCGGGGGTATTTATGTGCAAGGCGAAGGACCTCCTTTCGTTCCTGCTGCAGGGATTTGTTCCAGAAGGCTTTGCTTCCTGGTTTTCTAAGGGGGGTATGTCTTCTGGCTATGCGTGTGAGCTCCTTTTGCACTTCGGCTGGGTGGTCTTTGTGATCGTCCATGAGGCTAATCTCGGCTCTGATAGCTTCCCAGTCTGCTTTGTCGTGCCTTAGTGACTTTTCCCCGTCGTCATTCCATGTGAAGTTGGTTTTAATTATCAGTGCCCGGTGGCTTGCTGTTGCAGGTCCTATGTCCATGCCTCGATTTTTTGATTTCTGTCGGCGACAACCAGGTCCAGGGTTGTTCCGTTTGGGTTGGTCGCGTTGGGTGGCGGGGTGATTATGTGGGGGTTCCTTACTATCATGTCCCTATTGTTCATCCATCTGGCCAGCCTTACTCCGGCCGCGTTTTGGCATCCTTGTGACCACTCGGGGTGGTGTGCGTTCATGTCCCCTATTAGGATGTTGCTTCCCCTGTGAGTGTGCCATTGGTCTGTCTGGTCAAAGTCTTTCGCAGAAGGCTTCTGGTAGCCAAAGGTAATTTCGGTGCCTCCGGTCCATAGCGTAATGTATTGCGGCGTTATCCGTTTAACCACAAACATGTGTACGTATTTATCTAAAATATATATGGTGCAGCCGTATTTCCTCGCCGTTGTGCTCGCGTAGCATGTGAATCCTTCCAAATGTATCCAATCTTGATTCTCAAGGGGGTATTCTGCTATTGCTATTATCTTTAGTTTCCGTTTTTGTGAGAGTTTCAGTAACTCGGTGACAACGTTCATCGACTCGCCGATGTTGTGGTATAATATATCTATTGTCGCTATATTTATTTAGGCGTTGGGGGAGGGGCCTGCACTGCTGGTGCTTTTCCTTTGTCGGCCGCTGTGGGGGGGGGGGGGTGCCAGAGACCTCGCCCTGGTTCTGGTCGGGCAGTGGCTATCTCCGGCAAAGTGGGAGGTTTCTTCGCAGTTGACACATCTTCTCAGGGTGTGGGAGCACATTTTTCCCTTTCCTGCTGTACAGTACGTTTGTGCACAGAGGTGGTCCTTGGTGTGGTACCTTCCTCCGCAGTATTTGCATATTGCCTCCATTCTGCAGTGGACGGCATGGTGCCCAAACTGTAGGCATCTCGCGTAACAGGTTGACGAGTCCTTCTTCACGTATTTCCGGAAGGTGCATCTCATGCCGAAAATTGCCATACTCGGAAGGGGTTTTTTTGTCTCTGCCATGATCCAATTATTTGCCTCTACCGCCATGATTGCCGAGGACTTGACTTTTCCTTCACCATTGAGGGCCGTCGGGGATCTGAGCCACTTAGGTCTGTCTAGCAGCCAGACCTGTGGGTTGCATTCTGAGATTTCCTTCGCCAGGTCCTCCCACCTATCGGAGACTGTGTCCCAATCTTCGGGAGTCCAGTCTTCGTCGATTAGTGGTATGCTGTTGATAACTATGTTGATGGTCGGCGTATCTGTGGTGATGTTAAAGCTAAAGACATCGATCCCGTTCAGAGCCTTGGTGATTGCCGATACATCGTTGAGGGCTGGTTCGGCCGGTTGGTCTCCCATTTGTGGTGAGTACCAAGTCTTCGTTCCTGTTAAATTCTGCGTACGCAAATTTAACCCTGGATACGGAGTTGACAGCATCCCGGATTCTGGCTGGTAACAGGCCTGCTACTCCTATCCTGCGGCCCCATTCCACTGACCGGATGAGGAGTCGCCTTTGTCTGGCGTGCGGGGCTGAAGGTGCCGAGGGCGCCATTTCCCTGATGCCTGGGGTCCGCTCTTGTCTCCTTTTCTTAGTTGGGACTAGTCGAAAGCCGTCCACATCGATGCCTGAGGATGTAATTGCAGCCCAGGTCTGTTTGAGGGCTTCTTTCCGTGGGGCTGCTTTGGTTGTCCCGGCACTCGCTTCCGTTTGTAGTGCCGGTGGCGGTGCGTTTTCCTTGGGCCTTCTCAAAATTTGTTTAGAAGGGGGGGGCTGTGGTGCGGTGTTACGGGTTGGGGTGGGGTTCTGACTAGGGGTTGTGGTTGGGGCTCAGGGCTGTCTAGGGGTTGTGAGGGGGGTAGGGGTTGGGGTGCCGGCATTGGACTGTCTGGTCCTTTGTCTTATTTCTTTGGTAAGCCGTGTTTCCATGGGTTGCATTTACTCTTGGAATTTCTTTTCCAGTTGCTGTATGAAGCCGACCATGATGCCGACGGTGACTGGGCATTCCAGTTCTTCCATTTCTTCTGGTTTGAGCTCGACTTCGGCCAACACGTATAGAGAGGAGAAGGGGTTGCCGTTGTTGTTGTTGTTTTTAGTTTGTGAGGAGGAGGAGGAGGAGGAGGAGGAGGAGGAGGAGGAACCCGGGTTGTTCGTTATGTTACCGGTTGAGGTTCCCAGGATTTCCCTTGTTGCGGTCAGAGGGGACGAAAAGCGCACCTGCCTTGGCACTTTCTGTGGGGCCGAGCTCTCCGGTACCTCGTTTGGGTCATGGGCATGCTGACTGTCTCCCAGCCCGGTTTGGTCTGTATTTTTCCCGTTTCCCAGGGACATTGCTATCTCTTGAGTAACCTGTGTCTCGGCCACTCCGATGTCCTGGGACTGGTCCATGGGTTCAGCCGCATTGGCTAGCAGTAGGGAGGAGGCTGGGACCTGTGGTATCAGGGATACTAGTACAGGGCTTTCTTGTAACGGGTGGTAGGAGGAAGCTGCTGCTGCCAGGAAGGTCAGGGCATCGGTGTCGGCTGCATCTACCGCTTCGTTGCCAAAGGTTTTCTGAAGCGTGGTCCTAAAACCTGGTAGTTCCGGCTCGGGTGGCGCTATAGTCGGGGCTTTGGTATTTCCGGTGAGGAGGACGTAGCAAGCGTCCGTACAACCCAGTTCGCGTCAGACCTCGGGAAAAGTGCTTCCCCTGGCCACAATTCTATTTTCCACATTAATCAAAGCATTGGGACAACCCCTTTGGCACCTGATGGTGGCAAACATAGGAAGGGTTGAGTTGAGGGATACTCCTTGAGGGGAGCCAGGCGGGAGGAGGCTGGGGGAATTGACCCTTGGGCTCTTGGTAGGGCTTCTGGGTCCTCCCAGGGGGGAGGGAGAGTGGGGGAGGTACGGCAAGGCCGGGGACGAGGGTTGAGAGGTCATGGTGAGTGAGTAGGATGGTCTTATGGCCGGCGTCCTAAACTCTCCGAGGAAATGAAGCCTTAGGATGGAGGGCTGTGATTGGCTACACCACCTAAGGGAGGAGTATCGTGAGTGAGGGGGTGGAGTAGTTCTTTCAGTGAAAATTCTGGTTGTACCGGATGAAAAGATGATGTGTACACAAACAAAAATAAACTTGGTGTGGTTGCTGGAATGCCCCACTAACTGTACCGGAATTTCCGAAATATTTCTCGCTCCGTGTGTGTGTGTAAACCTTTTTTTCTTCCATTATCTCACCTACTAACTAAAGTAATCGGAGTACGGCATGGGATACTGCCCCCAGCCCTGGGCCCCCCTCAACGAAATCTCTCGCTACACCCCTCTATAGGCCATACAAAGGAAACTCCCACTCCCTCCTTCCCCTTTCGTTCAAACAGCTTTTTGGTCCGACACAAAAGAAACCCACTCCTGCCCCCCGGCCCCATGGTCGTAAACAAAATAAAATCCACCAACAAAAGAAACCCATTCCTGCCCTCTTGGCCCCATGGTCGTGAACAAAGAAAATCCAAGCAAAATAAAGAAACCTATTCCTGCCCCCTTGGCCCAATGGTCGTTAACAAAGAAAATCCAATCAAACAAAAGAAACCCATGCCTGCCCCCTAGGCTCAGTGGTCGTGTACATTATGAAATAACAGTCAGACCAGCATTACTCCCCTGGTCCACTGGGTGCCTCCTCCGTATCTCCCGCTGTTGTAGTCTATCGGCCCTTTCTCGCCGGGTCTTGCTTTGTGGCGTGTGCTGACACAAGTTGTACGTCTGTTAGTACAGCTTCTCCACATATTGCTCAGGGCCGTCATAGTCTGGGTTTCACCGGTTTCTGTGTCGGTTAGCTCGTGGGTAGGTTAACGCTTGCTCCTACCACCTGGGCAGAGTCTGGTTCTTGGGTGCCATCCTCGTTCCTGGCTATTTCTGGCTTTCTCTTAAGTCCTTGCGGCCAGCCATCCATCCACTGAAGGAGTTCACCTTGGCTTTTATTATCGTGGAGTCCAATCGTCGTAGCGGTCATCACCCCGCATCTGTTTGCTAGGTGGTCAAAGATTATTATGTCTCAGTCGCATGGGCATTGCCTCCTGGTGCCGGTTATCTCCTGCTATGGCCAGCCCGCGGTTGCCCTTAACCCTAGCAGCCTTTTGAAATTTTGCCTAGTTAGGGAGTGTAGGTGCTTGTGCAATTTACCGGGCCTTCCTTGGTACCCGGTCCCTTCGTTGGCGACCCTTTCTGCCCAGCTTCGTTGTAATTGGTTTTTTAGCGCGTCTTTGCCTGGCTGGTAATTACCGGTAGTGGCGATGATGTCTTCCGCCCCGTGTTTGGATATCTACCTCTCTGTCCAAGTGTTGTGGCGGTCCTTGGTGTTTGCTCTTAGCGCCAGCAGGTTTTGTCTGAATTGCATTATGAGGTCCAGTGGCGGGATTTCGAGTTCGGTAAGGAAAGCCAAGACCTGTATTTTCTTTTCCAGCCCGAAGGCGGTCTGGATTATCATGTTCAGGGCCACTTGCGCTTCTCTTATCAAGCATTTGTTTCCCCATGTCTCTATTCCGTACGTCAACTGCAGGATTATTAGGACCTTGATTAGTCACAGTGTTGTTCCCGCATTCAGTCCCCCTTTGCTGTATCTGGACATTACTGCCCTTATGCGGTGTCCAGAGCTGGTGGCTTTATTGATCCAGTGCCTGACATGGTGGTCCCATTTCCATTTGTCAGTTAGGAAGTATCCAAGCCATCTTAAATGGCTTTGGCCGGGTATTTCCTGGTCCAGTAGGCGGACTGCGAATTTGTTCTACAGTGGTGTCGGTACAAAAATTGTTTCAGCTTTACTATGTGCAAACTCGTACCCGTCTTCGGCCGCGCTTTCCTCCAGTCCTCTAATGGTTTCCAGGTGTATCCTTTTTCCCTCTCCTGCATCCCGGTATGTTGTTGCTATCAGGATGTCGTCCACGTACATCAGGACCTTGGTTTCCGCTTTTTGGGATGGTGTTTCCTGCACTCTTGCTATTTCTAGCATACTGATCAGGAAAGGTATTGGTGACAGAGGGGAGCAATGTGGTGTGCCTTTGTCAGTAGCATATCCTCTGGACGTTCTGCTATTGAACCAGTAGCTAGTCATCCTATCGGTGGCCCAGTGCCGGACCCATTGTGCCAGATGACCTGAGTGCTTTCCGAGTCTGTCGCACATCTTGCCCATCTGTAGGTGGTCAAACCCTCCTTGGACATTGAGGGTGGTGATGCATTTGCCGACTTTTCCAGCTGTATCCATTACTTTATTTAGGGCTTGTATGGCGCCTGTCGTGCCGTATCTCTTTCTCCCTCCTAACATATTGTCTTCCAGGATTTCGAGCCTTGCTATTCGTATGACTGCCACTCTCTCTAGGGTCTTCGCCAGTATGGATTGCAGCTGTATCGGCCTCCAGCTTTTTGCTACTGTTTATGAAGGTTTGTTTAGCTTGGGTATCAGTATGGTGGTACTGACCATCCAGCTTTCTGGGATTCCTTCTCTCCATGCCCGGTTCATCATCCTTAGGAATAGGAGTTCTCGCATTTTCCTAAAGCATTTCACGAGCCTGGTAGTGATGTTATCTGGTCCGCTTACCACTCTGTTTGGTGACTGTTTGATAGCTGCGTCTAGGGTCTCTATTTGCAGTGGTTCTGGTTCCTCATTTATTTGCTCCCTGGTCCGTCTCCTCTCTCACCCATGTAGGGCAGTGTGGATTTCTTGTGCGATGTCCCTGTGTTCCGCTACCAACTCGCCACTTTCTCTAGAGAGTGCCGGCATGGGGTGTTTGGTGGTCCTTGGTCGGACCGTCCTGAAACATTCGGGATCTGTTTCCTCCTGAAGGGCTTTTCCGTTAGCTTCGAGTTTGGCTTCCGCTATGGCTTTCCGCAGGTTCTTCTTTTTTTCCCTTAGTTCCGGGTGTCGTGGGTTTTTATGTACGAGCCTGAGGACCTCATTTTGTTCTTATTACAGGGATTTGTTCCAGAAGGCCTTACTTCCTGGTTTCTTGAGGGGGGTGTGCCTTTTGGCTATGCGTGTGAGTTCCTTTTGCACCTCGGCTGGGTGGTCCTTGTGGTCGTCCATGAGGCTGATCTCGGTTCTAATGGCTTCCCAGTCCACTTTGTCATACCTTAGCGATTTTTCCCCGTCGTCGTTCCATGTGAAGCTGGTTTTTATTATCAGTGCCTTGTGGCTTGACGTCGCCAGGTCCAGTGCCCATACTTCAACCCTTTGTTCTCTGTTGGTGGCCACAAGGTCTAGGGTTGTTCCCTTTAGGTTGGTCACGTTGGGCAGGTGAGTGATTACATGGGGGTTTCTTACTGCCCTGTCCCTGCCGTCCATTCACCTGGCTAGCTTTACTCCGGCCGTGTTCGGGTGCCCTTGTGACCATGCGGGGTGGTGTGCATTCATGTCCCCTATTAGGCTGTTGCTTCTCCCGTGTGTGTGCCACTGGTCTGTTGGGTCAAAGTCTCTTGCCGAAGGCCTCTGGTAGCCAAAGGTAATTTCGGTGCCTCCGGTCCACAGTGTGATGTATTGTGACGTTATCCGTTCGACCACAAATATGTGTACGTATTTATATAAAATATATACGGCTGCGCCGTATTTCATCGCCTTTGTGCTTGCGTAGCATGTGAATCCTTCCAACTGTATCCAATCTTGATTCTCAAGGGGGCATTCTTCAAGTGCTATTATTTTCGGTATCCGTTTTTGTGAGAGTTTCAGTAACTCGGTGACAACGTTCATGGACCCGCCGACATTGTGGTATATTATATGTGTTCTCGCCATATTTATTTGGGCGTTGGGGGGGGGGCCACCTCTGCTGGTACTTTTCCTTTGTCTGCTGCCGTAGGAGGTGGTGCTGGGGACTTCGCCCTAGCTCTGGTTGGGTAGTGGCTGTCTCCGGCGAAGTGAGAGGTCTCTTCACAGTTGACACATCTCCTCAGGGTGTGGGAGCACATCTTTCCCTTTCCTGCTGTACAGTACGTCTGTGTGCAGAGGTGGTCCTTGGTGTGGTGTCTCCCTCCGCAATATTTGCATATGGCCTCCATCCTACAGTGGACGGCGTGGTGTCCAAACTGCAGGCATCTCACGCAGCCGATTGATGAGTCCTTCTTCACGTATCTTTCGAAGATGCACCTCATGCCGAAGATGGCCATGCTCGTGAGGGGTTTTCTTGTTTCCCCCATGATCCAATTGTTTGCCTCTACCGCTACGATTGCCGAGGACTTGACTTTCCCTTCCGCCTTAAGTGCTGTCGGGGATCTGAGCCACTTAGGTCTGTCTAGCAGCCGGACCTGCGGGTTGTATTCGGAGATTTCCTTCGCTAGGTCCTCCCATCTATCAGAGTCTGTGTCCCACTCTTCGGGTGTCCAGTCCTCATCACCTAGTGGTATACTGTTTATGACGATGTTGATGGACGGCATGTCTGTGACGATGTTGAAACCAAAAACGTCAATCTCGTTTAGGGCCTTGGTGATTGCCGATACATCGTTAAGGGATGGTTTGGCTGGTAGGTCTCCCATGGTAGTGAGTACCAGGTCGTCATTTCAGTTAAATTCTG
This sequence comes from Tuber melanosporum, assembly GCF_000151645.1. Classification (NCBI taxonomy): domain Eukaryota; kingdom Fungi; phylum Ascomycota; class Pezizomycetes; order Pezizales; family Tuberaceae; genus Tuber; species Tuber melanosporum. Next base: position 1,814,707 of record NW_003298863.1, on the reverse strand, counting down.
CATACGCAAACTTAATCCTGGATGCGGAGTTGACCGCATCTCTGATTCTGGCTGGTGACAGGCCTGCTGCTCCTATCCTGTGGCCCCTTTCCACTGACTGAATAAGGAGCCTCCTTTGTCTGGCATGGGGGGTTGAGGGTGCCGATGGCGCCATTTCCCGGATGCCTTGGGCTGGTTCTTGTCTCCTCTTCTTTGTTGGGACCAGCCGGAAGCCGTCGACATCGATTCCGGAGGATGTAATGGCGGCCCATGTCTGTCTGAGGGCCATTTTCTGTGGGGCGGCTTCTGCTGTCCTGGTGCTCGCTTCAGCCTGCGGTGCCGGTGCCGGTGCGTCTCCCTTGGGCTTTCTTAAAATTTACTTGGGGGGGGGGTTGTGGTGCAGCATTGCAGGTTGGGGGGGGTTCCGGTTGGGGGCTCGGGTCGGGGCTCTGGGTTGTCTGGGGGCAGTGAATGGGGAGGGGTTGTGGGTGGGAGTGGGAGTGCCGGTATTGGCCTGCCTAGTCCTTAGCCTTATTTCCCCGGTAAGTCATGTCTCCATGGCTTGCATCTGCTCTTGGAATTTCCTTTCCAATTGATGGATGAAGCTGACCATGATGCCGACTGTGATGGGACGTTCTAGCTCCTTTTTTTCTTCTGTTGTGAGCTCGACTTCGGTCGATTCGTACAGGGAGGAGGGGGGAGAGGGGGGTGGGAGTTTTTCGGTCCGTGAGGAGTCCGGATTGTTTGTCATGGGGCCAGTTAGGGTTCCTGGGATTTCTCTTGTCGTGGTCAAGGGGGAGGAGAAGTGTAACGTGTTCGCAAGGTGCTAGTCACGTTATCGGTAAAGATACGATAGTTGGCAGGTGGCCTGCTCTTCCAGAGAGGAGGCGAGCGCTGAGAACTAAAGGAGGCTTCGAGGGTGTACTGAGGAACAAAGAAGTAACCGTTCAACCAAGTATATTGAAATACTGTCTGTCGAAGTCTGCCTTTTCTATCATAGAAACAGGGGGTCTTTAAATACGCAAATCTGTTCATGTCTGGCATGAACGAAGCTAATCAAAGGTCTCAATTGATACTCTTTGGTAAAACTCCTTAAGTATCAAAGCGATACTTAAAACAAAACATAAAAGAAAAACCAAGTATCAAACGATACTTAAAACAAACCAAGTATCAAAGCGATACTTAAAATAAAACATAAAACAAGACCAAGTATCAAACGATACTTAAAACAAAACATAAAACAAAACCAATATCTGTTAGGAATACCGAGATCCGATACCTAGGAACCACCCTAGGTAGGGTAACCTCTCCCGAAATCGAAATCTCAGTTCTCCAACACCCCCCTCCGGCCCCCTTACGAGGCCCGCGTGTCATCATACATATCAATCTCAGTTGCGTCCTGTGAGTATTATACCACAGAATCGAAGGTGTTAAATTAACACTTTATACGTCGCCGCCGTCCGTCCGGCCGGATCCTGTTCGCAGGATATATAGGAGGGGCCCTTCGGGTAGGTTTGAGAAGTATAACGGAGTGAACCCGTCAACTACCCAGAAGGTTACTAGGCTTCAAGAACGAGATATCTTTGGCATTGGCCGCAAGTAACGGGACGTTTTCGCGCAAAGAGATGATGATGAATAGTAAAGGATCTTAATGAAAGACCAATACATTCACATCCACCCTACGATAACCAGAAGAGTCTGGAACTCCTGAGAATACTGCCATCGAACCCAATGGAGTTCGAGGAGTGTTACAACTAGGTTCCGGTACATACTGCAACCGGGGGGGGTGACCCCCAAACCGGTAACAGTAGCCAGAATCCTATTACCCACAGTAACCAAGGGTTACCGACCGAGGGATTATCTACCAACCCTATGAAAAGGCTTCCTGCAGGAAAGTAGGGAGTCCTCCGGAAAAGATCTATCGGTTGGGTATGGAGTTATGAAGAGTTGAAGTTAGACGACCTAGAAAGTTGGTAATAACAACTATCTTCGCAGATGCAACCCGCAGACGAAACTGATCATTTCATCGACACGGGAGACGATTGGAGCCAACACAGTTCGACTTGAGAATTGGGCCAATTGTTTAAAAAGACTCTCACCATCGGATAATTACTATTGGAAACAGCATGACTTCCAAATAAGTTATATTATAATTATCAAAGAGGGTGTGATGATTTGGAGGGTCTCCAGGTGTTCGCACCTTGGAAGAAAACCTGACGTTGCGAGTTATATTGGAAAAAGGTACATGGTTGTATGTTAGTTAGATGTAGCCCGCGAATACTCAGATGCGGAATATAAATATCGAAGTGTCTCCCAAGCTTTAGACATCATCAAGCAACGGAGAAGAGACCTTAACAATATAATAATGATCTTACGATTTTACTTTACTTTACTTCGCTCTTAGTAGTCATAAACGAAACGAGTGAAGTCCGAGCCTTCCTAGACAATCTCCGTCTATAAAAAAGAATCTCGATCGGCCTAGACAACTCTGAAGTCTATCGGGTTGTCTCCGCCTAACAGTATCAAATGATACTTAAAACAAAACATAATACAAAACCAAGTATCAAACGATACTTAAAACAAACCCAATAACCAAGTACCCGTACCGGTTACAGCTATGGTCGGGGCTTTCGTGTTTCCCGTGAGGAGGGCATAGCATGCGTCCGTGCATCCTAGTTCCTGTCTGACCTCTGGGAAAGTACTTCCCCTGGCCACAATTCTGTTTTCCACATTGATTAAGGCGTTGGGACAACCTTTTTTTGGTGCCTGATTGTGGCAAACATTGGGAGGGTTGAGTTGAGGGACACTCCTTGAGGGGAGCCGGGCGGGAGGAGGCTGGGGGAGTTGACCCTTGGGCTCTTGGTAGGGCTTCTGGGTCCCCCCAAGGGAGAGGAAGAGTGGGGAAGATGTGGTAAAGCCGGAGACGAGGATTAGGAGGTCATGGTGAGTGAGTAGGATGGTCTTATGGCCGGCGTCCTAAACTCTCAAAGGAAATGAAGCCTTAGGATGGAGGGCTGTGATTGGCCACACCACCTAAGGGAGGAGTATCGCGAGTGAGGGGGTGGAGTAGTTCTTTGAGTGAAAATTCTGGTTGTACCGGATAAAAGGATGATGTGTACAGAAACAAAAATAACCTTGGTGTGGTTGCAGGAATGTCCCGCTAACTGTACTGGAATTTCCGAAATTTTTCTCACTCTGTGTGTGTGTGTGTGTGTGTGTAAACCTTTTATTGTTCCACTATCTCACCTACTAACTAAAGTAATCGGAGTACTGCATGGGATACTGCCACCAGCCCTGGGCCCCCCTCAACGAAATCCTTCACTACACCCCCTGTAGGCCATACAAAGGAAACTCCTACTCCCTTCTTCCCCTTTTCCTCAAACAGCTTTTGGTCCGACATAAAAGAAACCCACTCCTGCCCCCTGACCCCATGGTCGTAGACAAAATAAAATCCACCAACAAAGAAAACCCATTCCTGCCCCCTTGGCCCCATGGTCATGAACAAAAGAAATCCAAACAAACAAAAGAAACCCACGCCTGCCCCCTGTGCCCTGTGGTCGTGAACAAAAGAAATCCAAACAAACAAAAGGAACCCACGCCTGCCCCCTGTGCCCCGTGGTCGTGTACATTATGAAATAACAATCTGAGCAGCATTGCTCCCATGGTCTACTGGGCGCCTCCTCCGTGTCTTCCGCCGTTGTAGTCTATCGGCCCTTTCTCGCCGTGTCGTGCTTTCTGGCGTGCGCCGACTCATGCTGTACATCCCTTAGTACCATCTCTCCACATACCGTGCAAGGTCGTCGTGGTCTGGGTTTTACCGCTTTCTGTGTTGGTTGGCTTGTGGGTAGGTTAACATTGGCTCCAATCACCTGGGCAGCATCTGGTTGTTAGGTACCGTCCATGTTCCTGGTCATTTCTGGTTTTCCCTTATGCTGTTGTGGCCAGTCGTCCAACCATTGAAGGAGTTCTACTTGCCTTTTGTTGTCGTAGATCCCAATTTTCGTGGTGGTTGTTACCCCGCATCTGTTTGCTAGGTGGTCGAAGGTTATTATGTCACAGTCACATGGGCATTGCCTCCTGGCGCCGGTTATTTCCTGGTATGGCCAACCCGCCGTTGCCCTTAACAATAGCAGCATTTTGAAATTTTGCCTGGTTAGGTAGTGTAGGTGCTTGTACGATTTACCAGGTCTTCCTTGGTACCTGGTCCCTTCGTTGGTGACTCTTGCTGTCCAGCCTTGTTGTAATCGGTTTTTAAGTTGGTCTTTGCCTACCTGGTAATTACCGATGGTGGCAATAATGTCTTCTGCCCCGTGTGTAGTCATCAACCTCTTTGTACAAGTGTTGTGGCGGTCCTTGGTGGTGGCTCATAGCGCCAGCAAGTTTTGTCTGAACTGCATCATGAGGTCCAGTGGCGGGATCCCGAGTTCGGTAAGGAAGGCCAAGACCGGTGTTTTCTTTTCCAGCCCGAAGGCGGTCCAGTTTATCTTGTCGAGGGCCGCCTGCGCTTCTCTTATCAGGCCTTTGTTTCCCCATGTCTCTATCCCATATGTCAACTGTGGGATTATCAGGCCCTTGATCAGTTGCAGTATCGTCCCCGCATTCAGTCCCCCTTTGCTGTATCTGGACGTTACTGCCCTTATGCGCTGTCCGGAGCTGGTGGCTTTATTGATCCAGTGCCTGTCATGGTGGTCCCATTTCAATTTGTCTGTTAGGAAGTATCCGAGCCATCTTAGGTGGCCTTGACCGGGTATTTCCTGGCCCCTTAGGTGGACTTCGAATTTGTTCTACGGTAGTGTCGGTACGAAGCTTGTTTCGGCTTTGCGGGGTGCGAACTCGTACGCGTCTCCGGCTGCGGTTACCTCAAGTCCTCTAATGGTTTCCTGGTGCATCCTTTTTCCCTCTCTCACATCTTGGTACGTTGTTGCTATCAAGATGTCATCCAGGTATATCAGGACCTTGGTTTCCGCTTTCAGGGATGGCGTTGCCTGTACTTTTGCTGTTTCTAGCATGCTGATCAGGAAAGGTATTGGTGACAGAGGAGAGCCCTGTGGTGTGCCCTTGGCAGTCGCATACCCTCTGGACGTTCTGCCATTGAACCGGTAGCTGGTCGTCCTATCGGTGGCCCAGTGTCGGACCCATTCTGCCAGGTGACCTGAGTGCTTTCCGCACCTGTCGCATACCTTACCCATCTGTAAGTGGTCGAACCCCCCTTGGACGTCGAGGGTGGTAATGCATTAGCCGGCTTTTCAGGTTGTATCCATTACGTCGTTTAGGGCCTGTATGGCGTCGGTCGTGCCATATCTCTTTCTCCCTCCGAACACATTGTCTTCCAGGATTTCGTGCCTTGCTATTCGTATGACTGCCACTCTTTCTAGGGTCTTTGCCAGTATAGATTGTAGTTGTATCGGCCTCCAACCTTTTGCCACTGTGTACGACGGTTTGTTTAGCTTGGGTATCAGTATGGTGGTACTGACCTTCCAGCTTTCTGGGATTCCTTCTCTCCATGCCCGGTTCATCATTCTTAGGAAAAGGGGTGCCCGCATTTTCCTAAAGCATTTAACGAGCCTGGTAGTGATATTGTCTGGTCCACTTGCCGCTCCGTTCGGTGATTGTTTGATGGCTGCGTCTATGGTCTCTATTTGTAATGGTTCAGGTTCATTGTTTATTTACTCTCTGGCCCATCTCCTCGCTCCTCCATATAGGGCCGTGTGGAGTTCTTGGACGATGTCCCCGTGTTCCGCTACCACTTCGCCGTTTTCCTCAGACAGCGCCGGTATGGGATGTTTGGTGGTGCTTGGTTGGACCGTCCTGAAGCATGCGGGATCTGTTTCTTCCTGAAGGGCTTTCCCGTTAGCTTCGAGTTTGGCTTCCATTATGGCTTTCCGCAGATTCTTCTTTTTTTCCTTTATTTCCGGGTGTTGGGGGTATTTATGTACGAGCCTGAGGACCTCCTTTCGTTCTTGCTGCAGGGACTTGTTACAGAAAGCCTTGCACCATAGTTTTTAGAGGGGGGTGTGTCTTCTGGCTATGCGCGTGAGCTCCTTTTGCACTTCAGCTGGGTGGTTCTTGTGGTCGTCCATGAGGCGGATCTCGGCTCTAATGGCTTCCCAGTGCGCTTTGTCGTGTCTTAGCGGCTTTTCCCCGTCGTCCTTCCATGTGAAACTGGTTTTTATTATCAGTGCCCTATGGCTTACTGTTGCCAGGTCCAGTGCCCGTACTTCGATTGTTTGTCCTCTGTCGGTGGCAACAAGGTCCAGGGTTGTTCCATTTGGGTTGGTTGCGTTGGGCGGGTGGGTTATTACGTGGGGGTTTCTTACTGCCATAGCCCTGTGGTCCATCCATCTGGCTAGCTTTAATCCGGCCGTGTTCTGGTACCCCTGTGACCATGCGGGGTGGTGTACGTTCAGGTCCCCTATTAGGATGTTGCTTCCCCCGTGTGTGTGCCACTGGTCTGTTGTGTCAAAGTCCCTCGCCAAAGGCCTCTGGTAGCGAAAGGTAATTTCCGTGCCTCCGGTCCATAGTGTGATGTATTGTGTCGTTATCCGTTCTACTACAAATATGTGCACTTATTTATCTAAAATATATACGGCACAGCCATATTTCATCGCCTTTGTGCTTGCGTAGCATGTAAATCCTTCCAGATGTATCCAATCCTGATTCTCAAGAGGGCATTCTGCAATCGCTATTATTTTCGTTTCTGTTTTTTTGAGAGTTTCAGTAACTCGGTGACAACGTTTATGGACCCGCCGACATTGTTATATATTATATCTGTTATCGCCATATTTATTTAGGCGTCGGGGGGGGGGCAGCGCTGCTGGTGCTTTTCCTTTGTCGGTGGCCATAGGGGGTTGTGCCGGGGACTTTGCCCTAGTTCTGGTTGGGCAATCGTTATCTCCAGCGAAATGAGATGTTTCTTCACAGTTAACACATCTCCTCAGGGTGTGGGAGCACATCTTTCCCTTTCCTGCCATGCAGTACGTCTGTGCGCAGAGGTGGTCCTTAGTGTGGTGTCTCCCCCTGCAATATTTACTTATGGCCTCCATCCTGCAGTGGACGGCGTGGTGCCCAAACTGGAGGCATCTTGCGCAGCAGGTTGACGAGTCTTTCTTCACATATTTTCGGAAGGTGCACCTCATGCCAAAGATGGCCATGCTCGGGAGGGGTTTTCTTGTTTCCGCCATGATCCAATCGTTTGCCTCTACCGCCACGATTGCCGAGGACTTGACTTTTCCTTCAGCCTTGAGCGCTGTCGGGGACCTGAGCCATTTAGGTCTGTCTAGCAGCCGGACCTGTGGGTTGTATTCGGAGATATCCTTCGTCAGGTCCTCCCATCTATTGGAGTCTGCGTCCCATTCTTCAGGTGTCCAATCTTCGTCACCGAGTAATATGCTATTGATGATGATGTTGATGGATGGCGTGTCTGTGGTGATGTTGGAGCCGAAAATGTCTATCTAGTTCAGGGCCTTAGTGATTGCCGATACATCATTAAGGGCTGGTTCGGCCGGTAGGTCTCCCATAGTGGTAAGTACCAGGTCGTCGTTTCGGTTGAATTCTGTGTATGCGAACTTAACCCTGGACGCCGAGTTGACCGCGTCTCTGATCCTGGCTGGTGACAGTCCTGCTGCTCCTATCCTGCGGCCCCTTTCTACCGACCGAATAAGGCGCCTCCTTTGCCTGGCATGCGTAGTTGAGGGTGCCATGGCTGCTGTTTCTCTGATTCCTGGGGCTGGCTCTTGTCTCCTTTTCTTTGTTGGGACTAGCCGGAAGCCGTCAACGTCGATTCCGGAGGACGTAATGGCGGCCCACGTCTGCCTTAGTGCCGCTTTCTGTGGGGCGGCTTCTTCTGTCCAGGTACTCGCTCCGGCCGGCAGCGCCGGTACTGGTGCGTCTCCCTGGGGCTTTCTTAGAATTTGATTGGAGGAGGGGGGCAGTGGTGCGGCATTGCAGGTTGGGGGGGGGGGGGGGACTGCAGGGCTACACCCCTCCTTCCCCACAACCTCTTGTTACCACTCCCCGGAGGACCACCGTGGCTTGACGGTGTGTCTTACCCTGGGCTACAGACTCATAAATTGGAAAACCCCCGAACCCTCCCCTCCGGTAAGGGGGTATCTCCCGCTTGATGCAAAAGTCCAC
>NW_003298863.1:1787917-1806445 GCF_000151645.1 Tuber melanosporum | reverse complement strand
CTGGTTGGGGGGGGGGGGGTGGTTCTGGTTGGGGGCTGGGGCTGGGGCTCTGGGCTCTCTGGGGGCGGTGAATGGGGAGGGGATGGGGGTGGGGGTGGGGGTGGCGGTTCCAGCACTGGGCTGCCTAGTCCTCAGTCGTATTTCCCCTGTGAGCCGTGTTTACATGGCTTGCATCTGCTCCTAGAACATCTCTTCCAAACGATGGATGAGACTGACCATGATACCGACGGTGACGGGGCGTCATAGCTCTTCCTTTTCTTCCGATGTGAGCTTGATTTCCGTTGACTCGTATAGGGAGGAGGGGGTGGTGGGGTGGTTTTTGGTGTGTGAGGAGTCTGGGTTGTGTGTTAGGTTGCCGGTTAGGGTTCCCTGGATTTCTCTTGTTGTGGTCAGGGGGGAGGAGAAGCGTACCTGCCTTGGTGATTTCTGGGAGGCCGAGCTCTCCGGCACTTCGCTCGGGCTTTGGGCATGCTGGCTGTCTCCCAGCCCAGTGTGGTCTGTGTTTTTCCCATTTCCCAGGGACATTGCTACATCTTGCGTAACCTGTGTTTCAGTTATTCCGATGTCTTGAGACTGGTCCATGGGTTCATTGACTTTGTCTATCTGTGGGGAGGAGGCTGGGACCGGTGGTATCTGGGATACTGGCACAGGGCTTTCTTGTAACGGGTGGTAGGAGGAAGCCGCTACTAACAGGAAGGCTAGGGCGTCAGTGTCGGCTGCGTCTACCGCTTCATTGCCGAAGATTTTCTGGAGCGTAGTCCTGAACCCTGGTAGTTCCGGTTGGGGCGCTGCTATGGTTAGGGCCTTCGTGTTTCCTGTGAGGAGGACATAGTATGCATCCGTGCATCCTAGTTCCTGTCTGACATCTGGGAAAGTGCTTCCCCTTGCCACAATCCTGTTTCCCACATTGATTAAGGCGTTGGGACAGCCTCTCTGGTGCCTGATGGTGGCAAACATAGGGAGGGTTGAGTTGAGGGATACTCCTTGAGGGGAGCCGGGCGGGAGGAGGCTGGGGGAGTTGACCCTTGGGCTCTTGGTAGGGCTCCTGGGTCCCCCCAAGGGAGAGGGAGAGTGGGGAAGATGCGGCGAGACCGGGGATGAGGATTGTGAGGTCCAGGTGAGTGAGTAGGATGGTCTTATGGCCAGCGTCCTAAACTCTCAAAGGCAATGAAGCCTTAGAATGGAGGGCTGTGATTGGCCACACCACCTAAGGAAGGAGTATCGTGAGTGAGGGTGTGGAGTAGTCCTTCGAGTGAAAATTCTGGTTGTACCGAATAGAAAGATGAAGTGTACACAAACAAAAATAAACTTGGTGTGGTTGCAGGAATGCCCTGCTAACTATACCGGAATTTCTGAAATTTGTCACGCTCCGTGTGTGTGTGTAAACCTTTTATTGTTCCACTATCTCACCTACTAACTAAAGTAATCGGAGTACGGCATGGGATACTGCCACCAGCCCTGGGCCCCCCTCAATGAAATCCTTCGCTACACCCCCCTGTAGGCCATACAAAGGAAACACCCACTCCCTTCTTCCCCTTTCCCTCAAACAGCTTTTGGTCCAACACAAAACAAACCCATTCCTGCCCCCCGGCCCCATAGTTGTAGACAAAATAAAATCCAGTGACAAAGAAAACCCATTGCTGCGCCCTTTGCCCCCAGGTCGTGAACAAAAGAAATCCAAACAAACAAAAGAAACCTAGGCCTACCTCCTGTGCCCCATAGTCGTGAACAAAAGAAATCCAAACAAACAAAAGGAACCCACACCTGCCCCCTGTGCCCAGTGGTCGTGTACATTATGAAATAACTATCTGACCAGCATTGCTCCCCTGGTCCACTGGGCGCCACCTCCGTGTCTTCCGTCGTTGTAGCTTATCAGCCCTTTCTCGCAGGGTCGTGTTTTCTGGCATGCGCCGACTCATTCTGTACATCCCCTAGTACGATTTCTCTACATATCGTACAAGGCCGTCATGGTCAGGGTTTCACCAGTTTCTGTGTTGGTTGGCTTGTGGGTAGGTTAACGTTGGCTCCAATCACCTGGGTGGCATCTGGTTATTGGGTGCCGTCCTCGTTCCTGGTCATTTCTGGTTTTCCCTTATGCTCTTGTGGCCAGTCGTCCATCCATTGAAGGAGTTCTCCTTTCCTGTTGTTGTCGTAGAGCGCGATTGTCGTGGTGGTTGTTACCCCGCATCTGCTGGCTAGGTGGTAAAAGGTTATTATGTCAGGGTCGCATGGGCATTGCGTCCTGGCGCCGGTTATCTCCTGATATGGCCAACCCGCCGTTGCCCTTAACCCTAGCAGCCTTTTAAAATTTTGCCTGGTTAGGGAGTGTAGGTGCTTATGCGATTTATCAGGTCTTCCTTGGTACCTGGTCCTTTCGTTGGTGACTCTTTCTGCCCAGTCTTGTTGCAATTGGTTTTTAAGTGCGTCTTTGCCTAGCTGGTAATTACCGCTGGTGGAGATAATATCTCCTGCCCCGTGTTTGGTCATCCACCCCTTTGTCCAAGTGTTGTGGCGGTCCTTGGTGGTGGCTCGTAGCGCCAGCAAGTTTTGTCTGAACTGCATCATGAGGTCGAGTGGTGGGATCCCGAGTTCGGTAAGGAAGGCCAAGACCGCTGTTTTCTTTTCCAGTCCGAAGGCGGTTCGGACTATCTTGTTGAGGGCCGCCTGTGCTTCTCTTATCAGGCCTTTGTTTCCCCATGTCTCTATCCCGTATGTCAGCTGTGGGATTATCAGGCCCTTGATTAGTCGCAGTATCGTCCCCGCATTCAGTCCCACTTTGCTGTACCTGGACGTTACTGCCCTTATGCAGTGTCCGGAGCTGGTGGCTTTATTGATCCAGTGCCTGACATGGTGGTCCCATTTCCATTTGTCTGTTAGGAAGTATCCAAGCTATCTTAGGTGGCCTTGACCAGGTATCTTCTGACCCAGTAGGTGGACTTCGAATTTATTCTGCGGTGGTGTCTGTACGAATATTGTTTCGGCTTTACTGGGTACGAACTCGTACCCGTCTCCAGCTGCGGTTACCTCAAGTCCTCTTATGGTTTCCTGGTACATCCATTTTCCCTCTCCCACATCTCGGTATGTTATTGCTATCAAGATGTCATCCACATACATCAGGACCTTGGTTTCCGCTTTCTGGGATGGCGTTGCCGGCACCTTTGCTGTCTCTAGCATGCTGATCAGGAAAGGTATTGGTGACAGAGGAGAGCTCGGTGGTGTGCCCTTGTCAGTAGCATACCCTCTGGACGTTCTACCCTTGAACCGGTAGCTGGTCGTCCTATCAGTGGCCCAGTGTCGGACCCATTATGCCAGGTGACCTGAGTGCTTTCCGAGCCTGTCGCATACCTTACCAATCGGTAGGTGGTCGAATCCCCCTTGGACGTTGCGGGTGGTGATGCATTTGCCGGCTTTTCCGGTTGTATCTATTACGTCGTTTAGGGCTTGTATGGCGCCTGTTGTGCCATATCTCTTTCTCCCTCCGAACCTATTGTCTTCCAGGATTTCGAGCCTTGCTATTCGTATGACTGCCGCTCTTTCTAGCGTTTTTGTCAGTATAGATTGTAGTTGTATCGGCCTCCAACTTTTTACCACTGTGTACGACGGTTTGTTTAGCTTGGGTATCAGTATGGTGGTAATGACCTTCCAGCTTTCTGGGATTCCTTCTCTCCATGCCCGGTTCATCATTCATAGTAATAGGGGTTCCCGCATGTTCCTAAAGCATTTAACGAGCCTGGTGGTGATGTTGTCTGGTCCGCTTGCCACACCGTTCGGTGATGGTTTGATGGCCGCGTCTAGAGTCTCTATTTCTAGTGGGTCAAGTTCATTGTTTATTTGCTCTCTGGCCCGTCTTGTAACCGGTACGGGTACTTGGTTATTGGTTTTGTTTTATGTTTTTTTTTAAGTATCGCTTTGATACTTGGTTTGTTTTAAGTATCGTTTGATACTTGGTTTGTTTTAAGTATCGTTTGATACTTGGTTTTGTTTTATGTTTTGTTTTAAGTATCGCTTTGATACTTGGTTTGTTTTAAGTATCGTTTGATACTTGGTTTGTTTTAAGTATCGTTTGATACTTGGTTTTGTTTTATGTTTTGTTTTAAGTATCGCTTTGATACTTAAAGAGTTTTACCAAAGAGTATCAATTGATACCCTTGATTAGTTTCGTTCATGCTAGACATGAATAGATTTGTGTATTTAAAGACTGCCTGTTTCTATGATAGAAGAGGCAGACTTCGACAGACAGTATTTCAATATACTTGGTTGAACGGTTACTTCTTTGTTCCCCAGTACACCCTCGAAGCCTCCTTTAGTTCCCAGCTCTCGCCTCCTCTCTGGAAGAGCAGGCCACCTGACAACTATCGTATCTTTACCGATAACGTGATTAGCACCTTGCGAACACGTTACATTTTTTTAACCTCAGCAAGTGGTTAAGAACCTGTCCCCGGATTTAGGCCTGATCAACCTATCGATATCCACCTTAGAACGCTAGCGGAGAGAAGTGGCAGAATCACAGCACATTCGGCTTCATCTCAAACCCAAGATAGAGTCTTTAACGACCAGGAGTGGGAAGCAAATCCCACGGCAAGACCTTACAAGAATGAAACAACCCCGGCGCTCTGCTAAAGAGCCTGGCGATCCTGCAAACACGGAAGATACACAACCTCCAGGAGAATTCCCTTCTACTCCAGCAAAGAAGCCTTCCTTTGAACTTCCAAACGACCCCGAATCTAGTAGTGATTCAGATATGGCTAGCACAGGAGGAGGGCCTTCTGGAGGAGGGAAATCTCGGGCAAGACCTGAAGAAGAGGAGGTACCCGCAGCATTTGAACCCCCTAAGTTTAAACTTCACCTCCCAGCGAAGTTCACAGGCGAAGGGAAAGACCTCAAACCTGAAGCTTTTGAACGATGGGCCACAGAACTCGCACACTTCCTACTCTTACAAGGAAAAGATGTGGAAGACCCTACAACCGGACTTATCATTGGATCATTCTGTGAAGGAAAGGCAACCGACGCATACCACCAATGCTATAAGGACTTCGGCGGGAATGTAAGATTAAGAGGATCTACAGTTCTCGTTTACTTGAAAGGACGATTCCAATCCTCTATAACCAACGACCTCCTATACAACAAATTCAACCAGCTCCAGCAAGTTAACGGAACACATGTCAAGCGAATCACCGATGTGGCTACGGACCTAATAATGTATAAGGATCGAATGGAGAGAGGAAGTATCTCCAAATTCATCCTGAAGCGACGATTTTACGACACTATGCACCCTACCCTCCGGCGAGAGGTAGAACCACTTGAGGAAGACGGCGATGATATTGCAGTAATAATTGCTAGAGCAGAACGAAAGGACACCATTCTCCATGAGACCAAGGCCTGTAAAACACAGACATCCTCTAATAGGAACAGCCAGCCACGACACAAAACCTCCAGCAACTCTGAAGACGATACCCCACGAGTTTTCAAGAAGAAAACAAAATCCTGCAAAGAATCGAGACGGCAAAAGGGAGAATACTTTGAATGTGGAAAAACAGGGCACATGGCAAAAAACTGTCCTACGAAGAAAGGAAAAGGAAAGACTATAAAAAAAGAGGTGTCGGCCAACAATATTGAAAACGATTACGCTCCATCCAGTGAATATGAAGAGATCCACATTGGATACATCGATGTGGAATGCAACAGTGTACGACCTCCGGCTACATTCAAGGCACACACCGCTCTGGAAGGAACAATCCTAATCAATGGTAAAAAGGCTCGAGTCCTATTCGACACTGGCGCAATTGGAAGGGATATGATCAGTAATGCCTTTGTCCCTGTCCATGGACTCCCCACTCGAGACCTTAACCAACCCATACAAGTCAATATGGCTGTAAAAGGATCATGATCCACAAGCCATAAAACCTGTAGTGCAACCATTCGACTTGGTTCAGCAGTCCTACCCCCCCAGGAACTGCTGATTGGAAACTTAGCCAAATACGATGCCCTAATAGGCATGCCATTCCTGAACCGCCACAAAGCTATAATCAGGTGTGGGGAATCAACCATCAATTTCCCAGATCAGAAGGTCAGAGTCTCATGCAAGCCAACAAGCGGAGAGTACCGAGCCGCAGTCTGTGAAGCAACTACCCAAAAACTATTGGATGAATACTCTGATATTTTCCCTGATCAAATACCCGAAGAACTGCCACCTATGAGAGAGGTGAACCACCACATCCGCCTCCGAGACCCCTCCAATCTTAAGAACCAACCGACCTACTCTATTCCTGACGCATACAAAAGCCCACTTTGCGATTGGATCAACCAACAACAAAGAAGAGGAGTCATCTACCGGGCAGAAGCCCCAGGTGCCGCCCCTATGTTTGTTCAACCCAAAGCAGATGGCAAGAGGATCCGTCCCTTGGTTGATCTCAAACTACGGAATGAAAACACGGTTATGGACAGCTCCGCTATCCCAAACCAAACACAGATCCTAAATGCAGTTGGACGGGCTAGATTCCGAAGTAAGATTGACCTAAGCGATGCCTACTTCCAAACTAGGTTAGACCCAGAAAGCGAACACTACAACAGTTTCAAAACACCCTTCGGAAGTTTTATTAGCCGAGTTATATTACAAGGCGATATGAATGCGCCCGCCACCTTTATGCGAATTATGGAAAACCTCCTAAGCGAATACCTCCACCATTTTGTTTGGGTCTACATTGATGATATTCTCATCTTCTCGAACACCGCAACAGAACACGCCTACCATATAGGTTTGGTTTGTACCAAACTTAGGGAAGCTAAATTCTACGCTAGCAGAAACAAATCAATCCTGTTTGCCGACAAACTCGATATTCTAGGACATGTTATAGATGATGAAGGAATACACGCAGGCCCAGGAAAAATAGCCTGTTTAACGGAATGGTCAACACCCCAGAATCAAAAAGAACTCATGCCATTCCTAGGACTAGTCAACTACATTTCCCAGTTCCTCCCACACCACGCCACTGTGACAGCACCGCTCACAGACCTTACCGGCAACCCAGAATTTGCCTGGACCCACACTCACGACCAAGCCTTTACCAACATCAAGGAATTGATTAAAAACGCCAATGTTATCCAACCTATCGACTATAGTAAACCAGAACTGATATGGTTGATTACTGACGCATCGGATGTTGGAGTTGGAGCATGGGTTGGGCAAGGGGCCTCCCATGAAACGGCAAGGCCGGCGGCATTACACAGTAGAAAGTTCACTAACTCACAGATGAACTATGGAACAACAGACAAGGAAGCCCTTGCTGTGATTGATGCTCTCGCCGCTTTCAATCACATCCTGATGGGCAATACCTTCACTATTGTTACCGACCACCAACCGCTCACTAATCTTAAAACAGAAAAGATACCGGGAAGAAGAAGAACAAGATGGATAGGCGAGATCAGCAAATACGATGCAAAAATCATCTATACCCCTGGAAGAACGAACTATTTAGCTGATGCTCTCTCCCGCCTATACGAGAATCAAGACCTTGCAAACCCTCCCCTTGTTCACGACCACACAAGACAAAGCGAGGACAGCCCTGACGACACATCCTATGAACAAGAACCATCAATGGCTACCGCCAGCTCTGCCGCTCCCTCCAATCCTTTCTCCTACACCATGTACAGTGCTGCCGGAACAGAACGAGGAAAGGACATTGATGAAGAATGGAAAGACAATTGCACGCTCCGCAGCACACCTCCTCACGAACTTGAACAAAGCAGAACCCACTGGTCCCACTGTTATCACGACACCTGCCCTTTTCACCAAACTGAGATCAAGTTCGGCAACAGATACCAGCGACCGTACTATATGCCTGCTAATGATTCCAAAGACACCAGCTTCGATACCGCAGAAGGAGAAGAAGAGAGGATCGATGGAAATGAGCCAACCCAACACCCTCAGGTCCTTAACCCTTCTCCAACGCGATACCAAGGCCTTGAAGAACTCGAACAAGCAGCAGCCTACGTGGATGCAATGTCGTATTTACAACCCCCACAGTCAGCCCCGCCATCCTCTCCTCCCATGATCGATTCACGACCACTATATGGTGGACCCTTACGAGTATACAACAATGAAACCATCGTCTCGGTCATACCCCCTACTATTCCCGAGCATCGGCGTCAACTCTACGAAACCTTTGAGGAACAGGATGCACCTATCGAACCAACAAGAGGATCCCTAATCGAGGATGAACGAGATGTTAGATCGACCACAGAAGAATTAACCTCCTCATTCCGAAGCCAAATGATAGCAGGATATCGCCATGACCCGATTTACTTCAAAGCCATGGATAGCTCCAGGCATGGAGACCTCGCCCCCTACAACATATCTAATGGAGTGGTCTTTACCAGCACCCATTATGGTGAACATTGCCTATACATACCAAAAGGTCACATGTTCAATGGAATGACTATTAGAGAATATGTCATATCCGAGATTCACAACAAAGGACACCATAGTGCCGACCGCAACCTTCAATATGCCTCAGAATATATTTACTGGCCCGAAATGCGAAAGGATTTCCGCGATTTTGTCAAACAATGTGAACTCTGCCAGGCAAATAAGGAGCGAACACAACTACTTGAAGGGAAAGCACAGACCCTCCAACTACCATGTGAAATATTCGAATCGTATGCCATCGATTTTGCAGGACCATTTAACAAATCCGCTGGATTTGACACCATCTTGGTAGCTGTGGACCGATTTTCTGGATATACCTGGCTCCTTCCAATGAAAGTTACCGATTCCTCCAAAGACACCTGGAATAACCTCCAACGATACCTGTTTACCCCACATGGGTACCCCTTATCTATTGTCAGTGACGCTGATCCCTGTTTTACTGCCAGATTCTGGAAGCAAACCTTAACCTCCCTCGGAATAAACCACATTATGGCTGCCCCTGGACACCATGAGACTAATGGCCAGGCAGAACGAAAAATCCGCGAAGTTAAGACTGGAATTAGGAACATGATCAATGAACGACAAACCAACTGGGAACCAGCCCTTGTTGAGCTCGCTGCATATATCAATGCCGGATTTTCAGATACCTTGGGAATGTCACCATACAAGGCAGTCTTTGGCCATCAATACCCCCTCCTACCTACAACACTATTCAAGAACTCCTCAGTCCCTGCCTCTGACGACCACCTAAACCGCCACCAAGCAATTCGGAACGATGCCTTCCAAGCTGTTAAAGCTGCCCGATTCCGAAGCACCACTACTGCCCAGAAACGACGACGCAAACATATCCCAATCCCACAAGGAGACATGCTCATGGTACACGGTAACATGTTCATTACCAATGTTGGACGCAGTAAGAAACTGCAACCCCGATGGCGTAGACCCTTCAAAGTCATATCCTTTGACGAGTACACAGAGAACTACACTGTCCAGATGGATGGACGCATGTACCGCCGCAATAATGCAGTCTTTCACGCTTCTGCAGTCAAACGGTTCCACCCAAATGACGACTCCAAGTTCCCCGGAAGAACTCACTCTCGACCCGCACCTATCATCATTGAAAAGAAAGATGAATGGGAAGTTGAAGAAATCCGAGACAACCGCCTTTGGCATGGGAATGATCAGTTCCTAGTCAAGTGGAAAGGATATCCGACGAGCGAAAACAGTTGGGAACCACTAGAGGGACTAGAACACGCTATGGATATGGTGAATGAATGGTGGAAAGACAACATGCCAAACGAATCCCTCCCCCCAACAATCAATTATATCACCATGTGCTGGACACCTGCAATGCCAGAAACTGAGCGATGGCACGCAGAACTTGAAGCTAGAGATGGATTTTGGGCACCTCACTTTGAGTCGGAGTTTGAAAGCAGCGATGAAGAGAATCAAGCTATGGAGCAGGCCCTCGACAACCTTATCTAGTCACCAATCACCATCCGAATACCATAACGATGTCAAACTATGTGGAACTCAATGTGAGGCAGCGACAACATGTTGTTGGACTGTTGTTGAACCGCGATGCTATCCAACTTGAATACTACTTCGAAATCCTCTGGATTGACTACTGTCCTGATTGTGATCATGCTTGGGTTGACGTACAGCACGAATCTGGTATTCGTGACTACTGTGACTTAGATTTCTTTGAGTCTAAGTGTTTCCTTAGAGTTTCCTCTTGTCCTTGGTGTGATACCTATGATGAAGAGTTTTTGGCGGAAACTGAAGGGATGAGTTTCTTGGAATCCGCTTTTGATGATTATTAGGTTTTGTTTGTTTAAACAGTTGTTTTGTTTTAGGGAATGTAACCGGTACGGGTACTTGGTTATTGGTTTTGTTTTATGTTTTGTTTTAAGTATCGCTTTGATACTTGGTTTGTTTTAAGTATCGTTTGATACTTGGTTTTGTTTTATGTTTTGTTTTAAGTATCGCTTTGATACTTAAAGAGTTTTACCAAAGAGTATCAATTGATACCCTTGATTAGTTTCGTTCATGCTAGACATGAATAGATTTGTGTATTTAAAGACCGCCTGTTTCTATGATAGAAGAGGCAGACTTCGACAGACAGTATTTCAATATACTTGGTTGAACGGTTACTTCTTTGTTCCCCAGTACACCCTCGAAGCCTCCTTTAGTTCCCAGCTCTCACCTCCTCTCTGGAAGAGCAGGCCACCTGACAACTATCGTATCTTTACCGATAACGTGATTAGCACCTTGCGAACACGTTACACGTCTCCTCTCTCCTCCGTATAGGGCCATGTGGATTTCTTGCGTGATGTCCCCATGTTCCGCTACCACTTCGCCGTTTTCCTTGGACAGCGACGGTATGGGATGTTGGTGGTCCTTGGTCGGACCGTCCGGAAGCATTCGGGATCTGTTTCTTCCTGAAGGGCTTTCCCGTTAGCTTCGAGTTTGGCTTCCATTATGGCTTTCCGCAGGTTCTTCTTTTTTTCCTTTAGTTCCGGGTGTTGGTAGTATTTATGTACAAGCCTGAGGACTTCCTTTCGTTCTTGCTGCAGGGATTTGTTCCAGAAGGCCTTGCATCCTGGCTTTTTGAGGGGGGTGAGTCTTCTGGCTATGCGTGTGAGTTCCTTTTACACTTCGGCTGGGTGGTCCTTGTGGTCGTCCATGAGGCTGATCTCGGCTCTAATGGCTTCCCAGTCCGCTTTGTCGTGTCTAAGCGGCTTTTCCCCGTCGTCCTTCCATGTGAAACTGTTTTTTATTATCAGTGCCCTATGGCTTGCTGTTGCCAGGTCCAGTGCCCGTACTGCGATTCTTTGTCCTCTGTCGGTAGCAACAAGGTCCAGGGTTGTTCCATTTGGGTTGGTCGAGTTAGGCGGGTGGGTGATTATGTGGGGGTTTCTCACTGTCATATCCCTGTCGTCGATCCATCTGGCTAGCTTTAATCTGGCCGTGTTCTGGTACCCCTATGACCATGCGGGGTGGTGTGCGTTCATGTACCCTATTAGGATGTTGTTTCCCCCGTGTGTGTGCCACTGGTCTGTTGTGTCGAAGTCCCTCGCCAAAGGCCTCTGGTAGCCAAAGGTAATTTCCATGCCTCCGGTCCATAGTGGGATGTATTGTGTCGTCTTACGTTCGACCACAAGCATGTGCACGTATTTATCTAAAATATATACGGCACAGCCGTATTTCATCGCCTTTGTGCTTGCGTAGCATGTAAATCCTTCCAGATGTATCCTGTCCTGATTCTGAAGAGGGCATTCTGCAATCACTATTATTTTCGGTTTCCGTTTTTTTGAGAGTTTCTGTAACTCGGTGACAACTTTCATGGACCCGCCGACGTTGTGATAAATTATATCTGTTGTCGCCATATTTATTTAGGCGTCGGGGGGGGGGCCAGCGCTGCTGATGCTTTTCCTTTATTGGTAGCCGTAGGGGGTTGTGCCGGGGACTTCGCCCAGGTTCTGGTTGGGCAATGGTTATATCCGGTGAAATGAGAGGTTTCCTCACAGTTAACACATCTTCTCAGGGTGTGGCAGCACATCTTTCCATTTCCTGCCATGCAGTACGTCTGTACGCAGAGGTGGTTCTTAGTGTGGTGTCTCCCCCCGCAATATTTGCATATGGCTTCCATCCTGCAATGGACGGCGTGGTGCCCAAACTGCACGCATCTCGCGCAGCAGGTTGACGAGTCTTTCTTCATGAATTTTCGGAAGGTGCACCTCATGCCAAAGATGGCCACGCTCGGGAGGGGTTTTCTTGTTTCCGCCATGATCCAATCGTTTGCCTCTACCACCACGATTGCCGAGGACTTGACTTTTCCTTCAGCCTTGAGCGCTGTCGGGGACCTGAGCCATTTAGGTCAGTCTAGCAGCCGGACCTGTGGGTTGTATTCGGAGATTTCCTTCGTCAGGTCCTCCCATCTGTCGGAGTCTGCATCCTAATCTTCAGGTGTCCAATCTTCGTCACCTAGTAGTATGCTATTGATAACGATGTCGATGGATGGCGTGTCTGTGGTGATGTTGAAGCCGAAAACGTCAATCTCATTCAGGGCCTTCATGATTGCCGATTCATCGTTGAGGGCTGGTTCGGCCGGTAGGTCTCCCATTCTGGTAAGTACCATGTCGCCGTTTCGGTTGAATTCTGCGTATGCAAACCTAACCCTGGACGCCGCGTTCACCGCGTCTCTGATGCTGGCTGGTGACAGCCCTGCTGCTCCTATTCTGTGGCCTCTTTCCACTGACCGAATAAGCAGCCTTCTTTGCCTGGCGTATGGGGTTGCGGGTGCCGAGGGTACTGGTTCACGGATTCCTGGCGCTGGCTCTTGTCTCCTCTTCTTCGTTGCGACCAGCCGGAAGACATCAACGTCGATTCCGGAGGACGTAATAGCGGCCCACGTCTGCCCAAGTGCCGCTTTCTGTGGGGTGGCTTCTACTGCCCTGGTGCTCGCTCCGGCCGGCGGTACCGGTACTATTACGTCTCCATTGGGCTTTCTTAAACTTTGTTTGGGGGGGGGCTGTGGTGCGGTATTGCAGGTTGGGGGAGGGGGGGGGTTGTTCTGGTTGGGTGCTGTGGCTGGGGATCTTGGCTATCTGGGGGCAGTGAATGGGGAGGGGTTGGGGGTGGGGGTGGGGGTTCCCACGCTGGGCTGTATAGTCCTCAGCCTTATCTCCCCGGTGAGCCGTGCCTCAATGGCTTGCATCTGCTCCTGGAACTTCTTTTCCAACTAATGGATGAAACCGACCATAATGCCGAGGGTGACGTGGAGTTCTAGTTCCTCCTTTTCTTCCGGTGTGAGCTCGACTTCCCTCAATTCATACAGGGAGGAGGGGGTGGTGGGGTGGTTTTTGGCTTGTGAGGAGTCCGGGTTGTTCGTTATATTGCCGGTTAGGGTTCCCGGGATTTCTCTTTTTGTGGTCAGGGGGGAGGAAAAGCGTACCTACCTTGGTGCATTCTGGGGGGCCGAGCTCTCCAGCACTCCGCTTGGGCTGTGGGCGTGCTGGCTGTCTCCCAGCCCAGTTTGGTCTGTGTTTTTCCCATTTCCTAGGGACATTGCTACATCTTGCGTAAACTGTGTCTCGGTTATTCCAATGTCTTGGGATTGGTCCATGGGTTCGTTGACGTCGTCCAGTGGTGGGGAGGAGTCTGGGACCTGTGATATCTGGAATACTGGCACAGGGCCTTCTTGTGACGGGTGGTAGGAGGAAGCTACTGCTGCCAGGAAGGCCAGGGCGTCAGTGTCGGCTGCGTCTACCGCTTCTTTGCTTAAGATTTTCTGGAGCGTAGTCCTGAAACCTGGCAGTTCCAGTTGGGGCGCCGCTATGGTCGGAGCCTTCGTGTTTCCCGTGAGGAGGACATAGCATGCATCCGTGCATTCTAGTTCCCGTCTGACCTCTGGGAAGGTACTTCCCCTGGCCACAATTCTGTTTCCCACGTTGATTAAGGTATTAGGACAACCTCTTTGGTGCCTGATGGTGGCAAACATGGGGAGGGTTGAGTTGAGGGATACTCCTTAAGGGGAGCCGGGCGGGAGGAGGCTGGGGGAGTTGACCCTTGGGCTCTTGGTAGGGCATCTGGGTCCCCCCAAGGGGGAGGGAGAGTGGGGAAGATGCGGGAAGGCCGGTGATGAGGATTGGAAGGTCATGGTGAGTGAGTAGGATGGTCTTATGGCCAGCGTCCTAAACTCTCAAAAGAAATGAAGCCTTAGGATGGAGGGCTGTGATTGGCCGTACCACCTAAGGGAGGGGTATCGTGAGTGAGGGGGTGGAGTAGTTCTTTGAGTGAAAATTCTGGTTGTACCAGATGGAAAGATGATGTGTACACAAACAAAAAGAAACTTAGTGTGGTTGCAGGAATGCCCCGCTAACTGTACCGGAATTTCCGAAATTTTTCTTGCTCCATATGTGCGTGTAAACCTTTTATTCTTCCACTATCTTACCTACTAACTAAAGTAATCGGAGTACGGCATAAGATACAGCCCCCAGCCCAAGGCCCCCCTTAAAGAAATCCACCTCGCGGGCCACCTGCCCCAATACATCATTACCCGCCCGAGGCGAGCTCGCAAACACTCCATCGTAAAAGAAACCCACCCTGCCAGCCCATCCCAACCTCGCAAGTTCCGCCGTCCTCCTCGGATGCCCTACCACACTCGGCGGATGCACGCGCGCATAGCCCCGACCCCACTGAAGCACTTATTTTCTACGGTTCTCACACCCCCACGTGACGAGGCTGGGATGCTGCATCCGGGCAACCCCTCCTCCGCCAAGCCAGGCCAGCAAACCACCACAAAAACCGCAGCCGCACCCCCAAAAGGGAAGCACCACCGTACCAGTCGGGCCACACCCAAAAGAGGGCGTGGCAAAAATCATTTTCTCCGGGTCAAAGTTATCCCCCCCATAGGAGGTCAGGAACACCGGGTTCGCGCGGGGACCAGCTCAAAGCTGGGAAAAGACAGTGAGGAGCTCGAGGCCCTAAGGGCCCAAGCAAGCAAGAAGGGGGACCAAGGAGGAACCGGAATCGCATGAGTGTCCGAACGCGTGCTCCGAAGCGGGAGGGAGGACGGCCTCCCTATACGACCAACTGTATCCTGGCCGGAAACCAAGGACACCCGACTGACAAGCAAGAGCTAAACACGAGGGAAAAATAAGGACCGCAAGGCCCACTCGGTGCTGTATCAATAGGCAAACAAAGGAAAGCGAGCCAACGGAGCACAAAATGTGAAGCTTGCGAAGGTGGGGAAATTTAAAGAATTGAAGCCATCGTGAGAAGCTCTCCAAGGGCGTTTGATTGGGTGAACCCCCCGAACACCGCACCGATACACCTAACCCTCAGAGTTGAAAAGAGGGAGACTGTGTGTGTCTGTGTAAACCTTTTATTCTTCCGCTATCTCACCTGCTAACTAAAGTAATCAGAGTACGGCGTGGGATACTGCCCCCAGCCCTGGGCCTCCCTCAATGAAATCCTTCGCTACACCCCCCTGTAGGCCATACAAAAAAAACTCCCAGCTCCCCCTTCTCCTTTCCCTCAAACAATTTGGTCCGACACAAAAGAAACCCACTCCTGCCCTCCGGCCCCATAGTCGTAAACAAAGGAAATCCAAACAAACAAAAGAAACCCACGCCTGCCCAGTCGGCCCCATGGTCGTGAACAAAAGAAATCCCCAAACAAACAAAAGAAACCCAAGCCTGCCCCCTCGGCCCCATGGTCGTGAACCAAAGAAATTCTGTCAAACAAAAGAAACCCACACCTGCCCCCTAGGCCCCGTGGTCATGTACATTATGAAATAACAATCTGACCAGCATTCCACCCCTGATCCACTGGGTGCCTCCTCCGTGTCCTCCGCCGATGTAGACTATCGGCCCTTTCTCGCCGGGTCGTGCTTTCTGGCGTGTGCTGACTCATGCTGCACATCCCTTAGTACCATTTCTCCAAATATCGCGCAGGGTAGTCTTGGTCTGGGTTTCACCGGGTTTTGCGTCAGTTGGCTTCTGGGCAGGTTAACGTGGGCTCCAACCACCTGGGCGGCGTCTGGTTGTTGAGTACCGTCCTCGTCCCTGGCTATTTCTGGTTTTCCCCTAGGCTCTTGTGGCCAGCTGTCCATCCATTGAAGGAGTTCTCCTTGCCTTTTGTGGTCGTAGAGTCCGATTGTCGTGGCAGTCGTTACTCCTCATCTGTTTGCTAGGTGGTCAAAGGTGATTATGTCCCGGTCACATGAGCACTGCCTCCTGGCGCAGGTTATCTCCTGGTATGGCCAACCCGCCGTTGCCCTTAACCCTAGCAGGCTTTTAAAATGTTGCCTGGTTAGGGAGTGTAGGTGCTTGTGCGGTTTACCGTGTCTTCCTTGGTACCTGGTACCTTCGTTGGTGACTCTTTCTGCCCAGCCTTGTTGCAATTGGTTTTTGAGCACGTCTTTGCCCAGTTGATAATTACCGGCAGTGGCGATAATGTCTTCTGCCCTGTGTTTGGTCATCCACCTCTTTGTCCATGTGTTGTGGCGATCCTTGGTGGTGGCTCGTAGCGCCAGCAAGTTTTGTCTGAACTGCATCATGAGGTCCAGTGGCGGGATCCCGAGTTTGGTAAGGAAGGCCGAGACTGGTGTATTCTGTTCGAGCCCGAAGGCGGATCAGACTATCTTGTTGAGGGCCGCCTGCGCTTCTCTTGTCAGGCCTTTATTTCCCCATGTCTCTATCCTGTATGTCAACTGCGGGATTATCAGGCCCTTGATTAGTCTCAGTGTCGTCCCCGCATTTAGCCCCCCTTTGCTGTATCTGGACGTGACTGCCCTTATGCGGTGCCCGGAGCTGCTGGATTTATTGATCCAGTGCCTGACATGGTGGTCCCATTGCGATTTGTCCGTTAGGAAGTATCCGAGTCATCTTAGGTGGCCTTGACCGGGTATTTCCTGGCCCCGTAGGCGGACTTCAAATTTGTTCTGTGGTGGTGTCTGTACGAAGATTGTTTCAGCTTTACTGGGTGCGAACTCGTACCCGTCTTTGGCTGCGGTTACCTCGAGTCCTCTAATGGTCTCTTGGTGCATCCTTTTTCCCTCTCCCACATCTCGGTATGTTGTTGCTATCAAGATGTCGTCCATGTACATCAGGACCTTGGTTTCCGCTTTCCGAGATGGGGTCGCCTGTGCTTTTGCTGTTTCTAGCATGCTGATCAGGAAAGGTATTGGTGACAGCGGGGAGCCCTGTGGTGTGCCCTTGTCAGTGGCAAATCCTGTGGATGTTCTACTGTTGAACCGGTAGCTGGTCGTCCTATCGGTGGCCCAGTGCCAGACCCATTGTGCCAGATGACCTGAGTGTTTTCCAAGTCTATCGCATACCTTACCCATCTGTAGGTGGTCAAATCCCCCTTGGACATCGAGGGTGGTGATGCATTTGCCTGCTTTCCCAGCTGTATCCATTACGTCATTTAGGGCTTGTATGGCGTCTGTTGTGACGTATCACTTCCTCCCTCCGAACATATTATCTTCCAGGATTTCGAGCCTTGCTATTCGTATGACTGCCACCCTTTCTAGGGTCTTTGCCAGTATGGATTGTAGCTGTATCGGCCTCCAACCTTTTGTCACTGTGTATGACGGTTTGTTTAGCTTGGGTATCAGTATGGTGGTACTGACCTTGCAGCTTTCTGGGATTTCTTCTCTCCATGCCCGGTTCATCATCCTTAGGAACAGGGATTCCCTCACTTTTCTAAAGCATTTTACGAGCCTGGTAGTGATGTTGTCTGGTCCACTTGCCGCCACGTGCGGTGACTGTTTGATGGCCACGTCTAGGGTCTCTATTTGCAGCGGTTCCGGTTCATTGTTTATTTGCTCCCTGGTCCGCCTCCTCTCTCCTCCGTATAGGGCCGCGTGGATTTCTGGGGCGATGTCCCCGTGCTCCACCACCACTTCGCCGTTTTCTTTGGAGAGCGCCAGTACGTGATGGTTGGTGGTCCTTGGTCGGACTGTCCTGAAGTATTCGGGATCTGTTTCCTCCTGAAGGGCTTTCCCGTTAGCTTCGAGTTTGGCTTCCATTATGGCTTTCCGTTGGTTCTTCTTTTTTTGTTTTAGTTCCGGGTGCGGGGGGTTTTTGTGTACAAGCCTGAGGACTTCTTTTCGTTCTTACTGCAGGGACTTGTTCCAAAAGGCCTTGCTTCTCGGTTTTTTGAGAGGGGTTTGTCTCCTGGCTAGGCGCGTGAGTTCCTTTTGCACCTCCGCTGGGTGGTCCTTGTAGTCGTCCATGAGGCTGATTTCGGCCCTAATGGCTTCCCAGTCCGCTTTGTCGTGTCTTAGCGGCTTTTCCCCGTCGTCCTTCCATGTGAAACTGGTTTTTACTATCAGTGCCTTGTGGCTTGCTGTTGCCAGGTCCCGTGCTTGTGCTTCGATTCTTTATCCTCTGTCGGTAGCAACGAGGTCCAGGGTTGTCCCGTTTGGGTTGGTTGCGTTGGACAGGTGGGTGATTACGTGGGGGTTTCTTACTGCCATATCCCTGTCGTCCATCCATCTGGCTAGTTTTAGTGCGGCCGTGTTCTGGTGTCCCTGTGACCATGCCACTCGCCTTGTCTACGTAATGCTCTCTAATCGGCTGCTTGGGTAAAGT
>NW_003298863.1:1766939-1787767 GCF_000151645.1 Tuber melanosporum | reverse complement strand
TGAGGCAGATGATTATAACGTCGAGAAGTTGTGACCATGCAGAGTGGTGTGCGTTCATGTCCCCTATTAGGATGTTGCTTCCCCCGTGTGTGTGCCACTAGTCTGTCGTGTCAAAGTCCCTCGCCAAAGGTCTCTGGTAGCCAAAGGTAATTTTGGTGCCTCCAGTCCACAGTGTGATGTATTGTGATGTTATCCGTTCGACCACAAACATGTGTACATATTTATCTAAAATATATACGGCACAGCCATGTTTCACCGCTTTTGTGCTTGCGTAGCATGTAAATCCTTCCAGAGGTATCCAGTCCTGATTTTCAAGAGGGCGCTCTGCAATTGCTATTATTTTCGGTTTCCGTTTGTTTGAGAGTTTCAGTAACTCGGTGACAACGTTCCTAGACCCGCCGACGTTGTGATATATTATGTCTGTTGTCACCATATTTATTTGGGCGTTGGGGGGGGGGGCAGCACTGCTGCTGCTTTTCCTTTGTCGACTACCGTAGGGGGTTGGATCGGGGACCTCGCCCTAGTTCTGGTTGGGCAATGGCTATCTCCGGCGAAGTGAGAGGTTTCCTCCCAGTTAATACATCTTCTCAGGGTGTGGGAGCACATTTTTCCCTTTCCTGCCGTAGAGTATGTCTGTGCGCAGAGGTGGTCCTTGGTGTGGTGTCTCCCCCCGCAATATTTGCATATGGCCTCCATCCTGCAGTGGACGGCGTGATGCCCAAACTGAAGGCATCTCGCGCAGCAGGTTGAGGAGTCTTTCTTTACGTATTTCCGGAAGGTGCACCTCATGCCAAACATGGCCATGCTCTGGAGCGGTTTTCTTGTTTCCGCCATGATCCAATCGTTGGCCTCTACCGACACAATTGCCGAGGACTTGACTTTCCCTTCAGCCTTGAGCGCTGTCGGGGACCTGAGCCATTTAGGTCTGTCTAGCAGCCGGACCTGTGGGTTGTATTCGGAGATTTCCTTTGTTAGGTCCTCCTACCTATCAGAGTCCACTTCCCATTCTTCAGGTGTCCAATCTTCGTCACCTAGCGGTATACTATTAATGACGATGTTGATGGACGGTGTGTCTGTAGCGATGTTGAAAACGAAAACGTCGATCTCGTTCAGGGCCTTGGTGATTGCTGATACATCATTAAGGGCTGGTTCGGCTGGTAGGTCACCCATGGTGGTGAGTACCAGGTCATCGTTTCGGTTAAATTCCGCGTATGCGAACTTAACCCTGGATGCCGCGTTGACCGCGTCTCTGATTCTGGCTGGTGACAGCCCCGCTGGTCCGATCCTGCGGCCCCTTTCTACCGACCGAATGAGGAGCCTCCTTTGCCTGGCATGCGGGGTTGAGGGTGTCGAGGGCGCGGTTTCTCGAATGCCTGGGGCTGGCTCTTGTCTCCTCTTCTTTGTTGGGACTAGCCGGAAGCCGTCAACATCGATCCTGGAGGACGTAATGGCGGCCCACGACTGCTTGAGTGCCGCTTTCTGTAGGGCGGCTTCTTCTGCCCTGGTGCGTCTCTCTTGGACTTTCTCAAAATTTCTTTGGAGGTGGGGGGCTGTGGTATGGCGCTGCGGGTTGGGGGGGAGGGGGGTAGTTCTAGTTGGGGGTTGGGGCTGGGACTCTGGGCTGTCTGGGGGCGGTGAATGGGGAGGGGTTGGGGGTGGGGGTAGAGGTGCCAGTGCTGGACTGCCTATTTCTTAGCCTTATTTCCCCGGTGAGCTGTGCCTCTATAGCTTGCATCTGCTCCTGGAATTTCTTTTCCAACCGATGGATGAAACCGACCATGATGCCGATGCTGCCGGGGCGTTCTAGTTCCTCCTTTTCTTCTGGTGTGAGCTCGACTTCCGCCGATTCGTAAAGTGAGGAGGGGGTGGTGGTGGGGTGGCGTTTGGTTTGTGAAGAGTCCGGGTTGTTTGTTATGTTGCCGGTTAGGGTTCCCGGGATTTCTCTTATTGTGGTCAGGGGGTAGGAGAAGCGCACCTGCCTTACTGCATTCTTGGGGGCTGAGCTCTCCGGTACTTCGCTTGCTCCGTGGGTGTGTTGGCTGTCTCCTAGCCCGGTTTGTTCTGTGTTTTTCCCATTTCCCAGGGACATTGCTACATCTTTCACAACCTGCGTTTCGGTTACTCCGATGTCCTGGGACTGGTCCATGGGTTCGCTCCCTTCTTCCAGCGGTGGGGAGGAGGCTGGGACCTGCGGTAGCTGGGATACTGGTACAGGGCTTTCTTGCGATAGGTGGTATGAGAAAGCTGCTACTGCCGGGAAGGCTAGGGCGTCAGTGTCAGCTGCGTCTACCGCTTCGTTGCCGAAGATTTTCTGGAGCGTGGTCCTGAAACCTGGAAGTTCCAGTTGGGGTACCGCTGTGGTCGGGGCTTTCGTGTTTCCCGTGAGGAGGACATAGCATGCGTCCGTGCATACTAGCTCCCGTCTGACCTCAGAGAAGGTACTTCCCCTGGCCACAATTCTGTTTCCCACGTTGATTAAGGCGTTGGGGCAGCCTCTTTGGTGCCTGATGGTGGCAAACATGGGGAGGGTCGAGTTGAGGGAAACTCCTTGAGGGGAGCTGGGCGGGAGGAGGCTGGGGGAGTTGACCCTTGGGCTCTTGGTAGGGCATCTGGGTCCCCCAAGGGGAGAGGGAGAGTGGGGGAGATGCGGCAAGGCCGGGGACGAGGATTGGGAGGTCATGGTGAGTGAGTAGGATGGTCTTATGGCCAGCATCCTAAACTCTCAAGAAGAATGAAGCCTTAAGATGGAGGGCTGTGATTGGCCACACCACCTAAAGGAGGAGTATCGTGAGTGAGGGGGTGGAGTAGGTCTTTGAGTGAAAATGCTGGTTGTACCGGATGGAAAGATGATGTGTACACAAACAAAAATAAACTTGGTGTGGTTGCAGGAATGCCCCGCTAACTGTACCGGAATTTCCGAAATTTTTCTCGCTCTGTGTGTGTGTGTAAACCTTTTATTCTTCCACTATCTCACCTACTAACTAAAGTAATAGGAGTACGGCATGAGATACAGCCCCGAGCCCAAGGCCCCCCTTAAAGAAATCCGCCTCGCGGGCCACCTGCCACAATACATCATTACCCGGCTGAAGCGAGCTCGCAAACACTCCACCACAGAAGAAACCCATCCCGCCAGCCCAGCCAGACCTCGCAAGTTTCGCCCTCCTCCTCAGATGCCCCACCACACTCGGCGGATGCACGCGCGCATAGCCCCGACCCCACTAAAGCACTTATTTTCTACGGTTCTCACACCGCCGCATGACGAGACCGGGATGCGGCATCCAGGCCACCCCTCCTCCTCCAAGCCAAGCCAGCAAACCACGACAAAAACCGCAGCCGCACCCCCAAAAGGAAGCACCACTGCACCAGTCGGGCCACACCCAAAAGAGGGGGTGGCAAAAATCATTTTCTCCGGGTCAAAGCCATCCTCCCCACAGGGGGTCAGGAACACCGGGTTCGTGTGGGGACCAGCTCCAAGCTGGGAAAGGACAGTGAGGGGCTCAAGGCACTAAGGGCCCAAGCAAGAGAGAAGGGGGACCAAGGAGGAACCGGAATCGCATGAGTGTCTGAACGGTCGCTCCGAAGAGGGTGGGAGGACGGCCTCCCTATACGACCAACTGTATCCAGGCCAGAAACCAAGGATGCCCAACCAACAAGCAAGAGCAAAAGAACGAGGGGAAAAATAAGGACCGTGAGGTCCACTTGGTGCCGTATCAATAGGCAAACAAAAAAAAGCGAGCCGACGGAGCACGAAATGTGCACCTTCCGAAGGTGGACGAGTTAAAGACTTGAAGCCATCGTGAGAAGCTCTTCAAGGGTGTTTGATTGGGTGTGCCCCCCGAACACTGCACTGATACACCTAACCCTCAGAGTTGAAAAGAAGGAGACTGTGTGTGTGTATAAACCTTTTATTCTTCCACTATCTCACCTACTAACTAAAGTAATCGGAGTACAGCATGGGATACTGCCCCCAGCCCTGGGCCCCCCTCAACAAAATCCTTCGCTACACTTCCCTGTAGGCCATACAAAAGAAACTCCCACTCCCCCCTTCCCCTTCCCCTCAAATCTGTTTTGGTCCATCACAAAAGAAACCCATTCCTGCCCCCCGGCCCCATGGTCGTGAACAAAATAAAATTCATCAACAAAGAAAACCCATTCCTGCCCCCTTGGCCCCATGGTCGTGAACAAAAGAAATCCAAACTAACAAAAGAAACCCACGCCTGCCCCCTGTGCCCCGTGGTCGTGTACATTATGAAATAACAATCTCACCAGCATTACTCCCCTGGTCCACTGGGCGCGTCCTCCGTGTCTTCCACTGTTGTAGCCTATCGGCCCTTTCTCGACAGGTCGTGTATTCTGGCATGCGCCGACTCATGCTGCATGTCTCTTAGTACCATTTGTCCGCATATCTTGCAAGGCCGTCGTGGTTTGGGTTTCACCGGTTTCTGTGTTGGTTGGCTTGTGGGTAGGTTGACGTTGACTCCGATTGCCTGGGCGGCATCTGGTGGTTGGGTGCCGTCCTCGTTCACGGTCATTTCTGGCTTTCTCTGGAGTTCATGTGGCCAGTCGTCCTTCCATTGAAGGAGTTCTCCTTGCCTTTTGTTGTCGTAGAGCCCGATTGTTGTGGTGGTTGTCACCCCGCATCTGTTTGCTAGGTGGTCAAAGGTTATTATGTCCCGATCGCATGGGCATCGCCTCCTGGTGCCGGTTATTTCCTGGTATGGCCAACCCGCCCTTGCTCTTAATCCTAGCAGCCTTTTAAACTTTTGCCTGGTTAGGGAGTGTAGGTGCTTTTGCGATTTACCGGGCCTTCCTTGGTACCTGGTCCCTTCATTGGTGACTCTTTCTGCCCAATCTTGTTGCAGCCGCTTTTTAAGTGCGTCTTTGCCTCGTTGGTAGTTGCCGGTGGTGGTGATAATGTATTCTGCCCCGTGCCTGGTCATCCACCTGTTTGTCCAAGTGTTGTGGCGGTCCTTGGTGGTGGCTCGCAGTGCCAGCAAGTTTTGTCTGAACTGCATCATGGGGTCCAGTGGTGGGATCCCGAGTTCGGTAAGGAAGGCGAGGACCGGTGTTTTCTTTGCCAGTCCGAAGGCGGTTCGGACTATCTTGTTGAGGGCCGCCTGCGCTTCTCTTATCAGGCCTTTGTTTCCCCATGTCTCTGTCCCGGATGTCAGTTGTGGGATTATCAGGCCCTTCATTAGTCGCAGTGTCGTCCCTGCATTCAGTCCCCCTTTGCTGTATCTTGAGATTACTGCCCTTATGCGGTGTCCAGAGCTGGTGGCTTTGTTGATCCAGTGTCTGACGTGGTGGTCCGATTTCCATTTGTCCGTTAGGAAGTATCCGAGCCACCTCAGGTGGCCTTGAGCGGGTATCTCTTGGCCCCTTAGGCGGACTTCGAGCTTGTTTTGCGGTAGTGTCTGTACGAAGATTGTTTCGGCTTTACTGGGTGCGAACTCGTACCCGTCTCCAGCTGCGGTTGCCTCAAGTCCCCTAATGGTTTCCTGGTGCATCCTTTTTCCTTCTTTCGCGTCCCGGTATATTGTTGCTACCAGGATGTCCTCCACGTACATCAGGACCTTGGTTTCGGCTTTTTGGGATGGTGTTGCCTGTACTTTTGCTGTCTCGAGCATGCTGATAAGGAACAGTATTGGTGATAGGGGAGAGCCCTGTGGCGTGACCTTGTCAGTAGCATATCCTCTGGACGTTCTGCCATTGAACCGGTAGCTGGTCGTCCTGTCGGTAGCCCAGTGTCGGACCCATTATGCCAAGTGACCCGAGTGCTTTCCGAGCCTGTCGCACACCTTACCTATCTGTAGGTGGTCGAAACCCCCTTGGACGTCGAGGGTGGTGATGCATTTGCCGGCTTTTCCGGTTGTGTCCATTACGTCGTTTAGGGCTTGTATGGCATCTGTCATACCATACCTCTTTCTCCCTCGGAACATACTGTCTTCCAGGATTTCGAGTCTTGCTATCCGTATGACTGCCGCTCTTTCCAGGGTTTTTGCTAGTATGGATTGTAGTTGTATCGGCCTCCAACCTTTTGCCACTGTGTATGACGGTTAGTTTAGCTTGAGTATCAGTATGGTGGTAGAGACCTTGCAGCTTTCTGGGATTCCTTCTCTCCATGCCCGATTCATCATTCTTAGGAATAGGAGTTCCCGCATTTTCATAAAGCATTTGACGAGTCTGGTGGTGATGTTGTCTGGTCCACTTGCCGCTCCGTTCGGTGATTGCTTGATGGCGGCATCTAGGGTCTCTATTTGTAGTGGTCCAGGTTCGTTGTTTGTTTGCTCTCTGGCCCGTCTCCTCTCTCCTCCGTACAGGGCCGTGTGGATTTCTTAAGCAATGTCTCCGTGTTCCGCTACCACTTCGCCATTTTCCTTGGACGAAGCCGGTATGGGGTGTTTTGTGGTCCTTGGCTGGACCGTCCTGAAGCATTCGGGATCCGTTTCTTCCTGAAGGGCTTTCACGTTAGCTTCGAGTTTGGCTTCCATTATGGCTTTCCGCAGGTTCTCCTTTTTTTCCTTTAGCTCCCGGTGTCGGGGGTATTTATGCGCGAGCCTGAGGACCTCCCTTCGTTCCTGCTGCACGGACTTGTTCCAGAAAGCCTTGCATCCTGGCTTCTTTAGGGGGGTGTGCCTTCTGACTATGCGCGTGAGTTCCTTTTGCACTTCGGCTGGGTGGTCCTTGTGGTCATCCATGAGGCTGATCTCGGCTCTAATGGCCTCCCAATCCGCCTTGTCGTGCCTTAGCGGCTTTTCCCCGTCGTCCTTCTATGTGAAACTGGTTTTTATTACCAGTGCCCTATTGCTTGCTGTTGCTAGGTCCAGTGCCCGTACTACGATTTTTTGCCCTTTGTCGGTAGCCACAAGGTCCAGGGTTGTTCTATTTGGGTTAGTCGTGTTGGGCGGGTGGGTGATTACGTTGGGGTTTCTTACTACCATATCCCTGTCGTCCATGATTCTGGCTAGCGTTAATCAGGCCGAGTTCTGGCACCCCTGTGACCAAGCGGGGTGGTGTGCGTTCATGTCCCCTATTAGGATGTTGTCTCCCCCGTGCGTGTGCCACTAGTCTGTGGTGTCGAAGTCATTCACCGAGGGCCTCTGGTAGCCAAAGGTAATTTCCGTGCCTCTGGTCCAGAGTGTGATGTATTGTGTCGCTATTCGTTCAACCACAAACATGTGCACTTATTTATCTAAAATATATACGGCACAGCCGTATTTCGTCGCCTTTGTGCTTGCGTAGCATGTAAATCCTTCCAGGTGTAT
The DNA here is from genome assembly GCF_000151645.1 of Tuber melanosporum. Taxonomy (NCBI): domain Eukaryota; kingdom Fungi; phylum Ascomycota; class Pezizomycetes; order Pezizales; family Tuberaceae; genus Tuber; species Tuber melanosporum. The sequence continues at coordinate 1,780,502 of NW_003298863.1, read as the reverse complement.
CCAGTCCTGATTCTCAAGAGGGCATTCTGCAATCGCTATTATTTTCGGTTTCCGTTTTTTTGAGAGTTTCAGTAACTCGGTGACAACGTTCATGGACCCGCCGACGTTGTGATAAATTATGTCTGTTGTCACCATATATATTTAGGCGCCGGGGAAGGGGCCAGCGCTACTGGTGCTTTTCCTTTATCGGTAGCCGTGGGGGGTTGTGCCGGGGACTTTGCCCTAGTCCTGGTTGGGCAATGGTTGTCTCCGACGAAATGAGAGGTTTCCTCACAGTTAACACATCTTCTCAGGGTGTGGGAACACATCTTTCCTTTTGCTGCCATGCAGTACGTCTGTGCGCAGATGTGGTCCTTAGTGTGGTGTCTTCCCCCGCAATATTTGCATATTGCCTCCATCCGGCAATGGACGACGTGGTGCCCAAACTGTAGGCATCTCACGCAACAGGTTGACGAGTCTTTTTTCACGTATTTCCGGAAGGTGCATCTCATGCCAAAGATGGCCATGCTTGGGAGGGGTTTTCTGGTTTCTGCAATGATCCAGTCAATTGCCTCTACCGCCACGATTGCCGGGGACTTAACTTTTCCTTCGGCCTTGAGCGCGGTCGGGGAACTGAGCCATTTAGGTCTGTCTTGCAACCGGACCTGTGGGTTGTATTCGGAGATTTCCTTTGTCAGGTCCTCCCATCTGTCGGAGTCTGCATCCCATTCTTCAGGTGTCCAGTCTTCGTCGCCTAGTGGTATACTATTGATGACGATGTTGATGGACGGTGTGTCTGTAGCGATGTTGAAACCGAAAACATCGATCTCGTTCAGGGCCTTGGTGATTGCCGACACATCATAATGGGCTGGTTCGGCAGGTAGGTCTCCCATGGTGGTGAGCACCAGGTCGTCGTTTCGGTTAAACTCCGCGTATGCGAACTTAACCCTAGATGCAGCGTTGACCGCGTCTCTGATTCTGGCTGGCAACAGCCCCGCTGTTCCTATTCTGCGGCCCCTTTCTACCGACCGAATAAGGAGCCTTCTTTGCCTGGCGTGTGGGGTTGAAGGTGCCGAGGGTGCTGTCTCTCAGATCCGTGGCGCTGGCTCTTGTCTCGACTTCTTTGCTGGGACTAGCCGGAAGCGGTAGACGTCGATTCCGGAGGATGTAATGGCAGCCCACGTCTGCCTAAGTACCGCTTTCTGTGGGGTGGCTACTTCTTCCCTGGTGCTCGCTTCGGCCGCCGGTGCCGGTACTGGTGTGTCTTCCATGGCCTTTCTCAAAATTTGTTTTGGGGGGGGGGGCCGGGGTGCCGCATTGCCGGTTGGGGGGGGGGGGGGGGGGTTTTCTGGTTGGGGGCAGGGGCTGGGGCTCTGGGCTGTCGGGGGGGCTGTGAATGGGGAGAGGTTGGGGGTGGGAGTGGGGGTTCCAGCGCTGGGTTGCCTGGTCTTTAGCCTTATTTCCCCGGTGAGCCGTGCTTCCATGGCTTGGATCTACTCCTGGAATTTCTTTTCCAACCGATGGATGAAACCGACCATGATGCCAACGATGACGGGGCGTTCTAGTTCCTCCTTTTCTTCCAGTGTGAGCTCGACCTCCGTCGATTCATACAGGGAGGAGGAGGAGGGGGTGGTGTGGTGGTCTTTGGCTTGTGAGGAGCCCGGGCTGTTTGTTATATTTCCGGTTGGGGTTCCCGGGATTTCTCTTGTTGTGGCCAGGGGGGAGGAGAAGCGTACCTGCCTTAGTGCATTCTGGAGGGCTGAGCTCTCCGGCACTCCGCTTGGATTGTGGGCATGCTGGCTGTCCCCCAGCCCTGTTTGGTCTGTGTTTTTCCCATTTCCTAGGGACATTGCTACATCTTACGTAACCTGTGTCTCGGTTATTCCGATGTCTTGGGACTGGTCCATGGGTTCGTTAACTTCGTCCATTGGTGGGGAGGAGGCTGGGACCTGTGGTATTTGGGATACTAGCACAGGGCTTTCTTGTGACGGGTGATAGGAGGAAGCAGCTGCTGCTAGGAACGCCAGGGTGTCGGTGTCGGCTGCGTCTACCGCTTCATTGCCGATGATTTTCTAGAGCGTAGTCCTGTACCCTGGTAGTTCCGGTTGGGGCGCCGCTATGGTTGGGGCCTTCGTGTTTCCGGTGAGGAGGACATGGCATGTATCCGTGCACCCTAGTTCCTGTCTGACCTCTGGGAAAGTGCTTCCCCTGGCCACAATTCTGTTTCCCACATTGATTAAGGCGTTGGGACAGCCTCTCTGGTGCCTGATAGTGGCGAACATGGGGAGGGTCGAGTTGAGGGACACTCCCTGAGGGGAGCCGGGCGGGAGGAGGCTGGGAGAGTTGACCCTTGGGCTCTTGGTAGGGCTTCTGGGTCCCCCCAGGGGAGAGGGGGAGTGGGGAAGGTACGGCAAGGCCGGGGACGAGGGTTGAGAGGACATGGTGAGTGAGTAGGATGGTCTTATGGCCAGCGTCCTAAACTCTCAAAGGAAATGAAGCCTTAAGATGGAGGGCTGTGATTGGCCACACCACCTAAGGGAGGAGTATCGTGAGTGAGGGGGTGGAGTAGTTCTTTGAGTGAAAATTCTGGTTGTACCGGATAAAAAGATGATGTGTACACAAACAAAAATAAACTTGGTGTGGTTGCAGGAATGCCCCACTAACCGTTTCGGAATTTCCGAAATTTTTTTCGCTCCGTGTGTGTGTGTGTGTAAACCTTTTATTCTTCCACTATCTCACCTACTAACTAAAGTAATCGGAGTACGGCATGGGATACTGCCCCCAGCCCTGGGCCCCCCTCAACGAAATCCTTCGCTACACCCCACTGTAGGCCATACAAAAGAAACTCCCACTCCCTCCTTCTCCTTTCCCTCAAACAGCTTTGGTCCGTCACAAAAGAAACCCATTCCTGCCCCTCAGCCCCATGGTCGTAAACAAAATAAAATCCATAAACAAAGAAAACCCACTCCTACCCCCTTGGCCCCATGGTCGTGAACAAATGAAATCCAAACTAACAAAAGAAACCTATGCCTGCCCCCTGTGCCCCGTAGTCGTGAACAAATGAAATCCAAGCAAACAAAAGAAACCCACGCCTGCCCCCTGTGCCCCATGGTCGTGTACATTATGAAATAACAATCTGACCAGCATTACTCCCCTGGTCCACTGGGCGCCTCCTCCGTGTCTTCCGCCGTTGTAGCCTATCGGCCCTTTCTCGCCGGGTCGTGTATTCTGGCATGCGCCGACTCATGCTGCACGTCTCTTAGTACCATTTCTCTACATATCTTGCAGGGCCATTGTGGTCTAGGTTTCACCGGTTTCTGTGTTGGTTGGCTTGTGGGTAGGTTAATGTTGGCTCCGATTACCTGGGCGGCGTCTGGTTGTTGGGTGCCGTCCTCGTTCCCAGTCATTTGTGGTTTCCCTTTAAGTTCATGTGGCCAGTCGTCCGTCCATGGAAGGAGTTCTGCTTGCCTTTTGTTGTCGTAGAGCCCGATTGTCGTGGCGGTTGTCACCCCGCATCTGTTTGCTAGGTGGTCGAAGGTTATTATGTCCCGATCGCATTGGCATCGCCTCCTGGTGCCGGTTATTTCCTGGTATGGCCAACCCGCCGTTGCCCTTAATCCTAGTAGCCTTTCAAAGTTTTACCTGGTTAGGAAGTGTAGGTGCTTTTGCGATTTACCAGGCCTTTCTTGGTACCTGGCCCCTTCGTTGGTGACTCTTTCTGCCCAGTCTTGTTGCAGCCGGTTTTTAAGTACGTCTTTGCCTAGTTGGTAATTGCCGGTAGTGGTGATAATGTCTTCTGCCCCGTGCCTGGTCATCCACCTCTTTGTCTAGGTGTTGTGGCGGTCCTTGGTGGTGGCTTGCAGTGCCAGCAAGTTTTGCCTGAACTGCATCATGAGGTCCAGTGGTGGGATCCCGAGTTCGGTAAGGAAGGCCAGGACCGGTGTTTTCTTTTCCAGTCCGAAGGTGGTTCGGACTATCTTGTTGAGGGCCGCCTGCGCTTCTCTTATCAGGCCTTTGTTTCCCCATGTCTCTATCCCATATGTCACCTGTGGGATTATCAGGCCCTTGATTAGTCGCAGTGTCGTCCCCGCATTCAGTCACCCCTTGCTGTATCTGGACGTTACTGCCCTTATGCGGTGTCCAGAGCTGGTGGCTTTGTTGATCCAGTGTCTGATGTGGTGGTCCCATTTCCATTTGTCTGTTAGGAAGTATCCGAGCCACCTCAGGTGGCCTTGAGCGGGTATCTCTTGGCCCCGTAGGCGGACTTCGAACTTGTTCTGCGGCGGTGTCTGTACGAAGATTGTTTCGGCTTTACTGGGTGCGAACTCGTACCCGTCTCCGGCTGTGGTTGCCTCAAGTCCCCTAATGGTTTCCTGGTGCATCCTTTTTCCTTCTTTCGCGTCCCGGTATATTGTTGCTACCAGGATGTCATCAACGTATATCAGGACCTTGGTTTCCGCTTTTTGGGATGGCGTTACCTGTACTTTTGCTGTCTCTAGCATGCTGATAAGGAACAGTATTGGTGATAGGGGAGAGCCCTGTGGCGTGCCCTTGTCAGTAGCATATCCTCGGGACGTTCTGCCATTGAACCGGTAACTGGTTGTCCTGTCGGTGGCCCAGCGTCGGACCCATTGTGCCAGGTGACCTGCGTGCTTTCCGAGCCTGTCGCACACATTACCCATCTGTAGGTGGTCGAATCCCCCTTGTACGTCGAGGGTGGTGATGCATTTGCCGGCTTTTCCGGTTGTGTCCATTACGTCGTTTAGGGCTTATATGGCATCTGTCGTACCATATCTCTTTCTCCCTCCGAACATATTGTCTTACAGGATTTCGAGTCTTGCTATCCGTATGACTGCCGCTCTTTCTAGGGTTTTTGCCAGTATGGATTGTAGTTGTATCGGCCTCCAACTTTTTGCCACTGTGTATGACGGTTGGTTTAGCTTGGGTATCAGTATGGTGGTACTGACCTTCCAGCTTTCTGGGATTCCTTCTCTCCATGCCCGATTCATCATTCTTAGGAATAGGGGCTCCCTTATTTTCCTAAAGCATTTAACGAGCCTGGTGGTGATGTTGTCTGGTCCACTTGCCGCTCCGTTCGGTGATTGCTTGATGGCGGCGTTTAGGGTCTCTATTTGTAGTGGCTCAGGTTCGTTGTTTATTTGCTCCCTGGCCTGTCTCCTCTCTCCTCCGTACAGGGCCGTGTGGATTTCTTGAGCAATGTCCCCGTGTTCCGCTACCACTTCGCCGTTTTCCTTGGACAAAGCTGGTATGGGGTGTTTGGTGGTCCTTGGCCGGACCGTCCTGAAGCATTCGGGGTCTGTTTCTTCCTGAAGGGCCTTCCCGTTAGCTTCGAGTTTGGCTTCCATTATGGCTTTCCGCAGGTTCTTCCTTTTTTTCCTTTAGTTCCGGGTGTCGGGGGTATTTATGCGCGAGCCTGAGGACCTCCCTTTCGTTCTTGTTGCAGGGACTTGTTCCAGAAAGCCTTGCAACCTGGCTTTTTTAGGGGGGTGTGCCTTCTGACAATGCGCGTGAGTTCCTTTTGTACTTCGGCTGGGTGGTCCTTGTGGTCGTCCATTAGGCTGATCTCGGCTGTAATGGCCTCCCAATCCGCTTTCTCGTGCCTTAGCGGCTTTTCCCCGTCGTCCTTCCCTGTGAAACTGGTTTTTATTACCAGTGCCCTATGGCTTGCTGTTGCTAGGTCCAGTGCCCGTACTTCAATTCTTTGCCCTTTGTCGGTAGCCACAAGGTCCAGAGTTGTTCCATTTTGGTTGGTCGCGTTAGGCGAGTGGGTGATTACGTGGGGGTTTCTCACTGCCATATCCCTGTCATCTATCCATCTGGCTAGCTTTAGCCCAGCCGTGTTCTGGCACCCCTGTGACCAAGCGGGGTGGTGTGCATTCATATCCCCTATTAGGATGTCGTTTCCCCCGTGCGTGTGCCATTGGTCTGTTGTGTCGAAGTCCTTCGCCAAGGGCCTCTGGTAGCCAAAGGTAATTTCCGTGCCTCCGGTCCACAGTGTGATGTATTGTGTCGTTATTCGTTCAACCACAAACATGTGCACGTATTTATCTAAAATATGTACGACACAGCCGTATTTCGTCGCCTTTGTGCTTGCTTAGCATGTAAATCCTTCCAGATGTATCCAATCCTGATTCTCAAGAGGGCATTCTGCAATCGCTATTATTTTCGGTTTCCGTTTTTTTGAGAGTTTTAGTAACTTGGTGACAACGTTTATGGACCCGCCGACGTTGTGATAAATTATATCTGTTGTGGCCATATTTATTTAGGCGTCGGGGAAGAGGCCAGCGCTGCTGGTGCTTTTCCTTTGTCAGTGGCCGTGGGGGGTTGTGCCGGGGACTTTGCCCTAGTCCTAGTTGGGCAATGGCTATCTCCAGCGAAATGAGAGTTTTCCTCACAGTTGACACATCTTCTCTGGGTGTGGGAACACATCTTTCCTTTTCCTGCCGTGCAGTACGTCTGTGCGCAGAGGTAGTCCTTAGTGCGGTGCCTTTTCCCGCAATATTTGCATATTGCTTCCATCCTGCAATGGACGGCATGGTGCCCGTACTACAGGCATCTCGCGAAACAGGTTGACGAGTCTTTCTTCATGTATTTCCGGAAGGTGCATCTCATGCCAAAGATGGCGATGCTTGGGAGGGGTTTTCTGGTTTCCGCCATGATCCAGTCGTTTGCCTCTACCGCCACGATTGCCGAGGACTTGACTTTTCCTTCAGCCTTGAGCGCTGTCGGGGACCTGAGCCATTTAGGTCTGTCTAGTAACCGGACCTGCGGGTTGTATTCGGAGATTTCCTTTGTCAGGTCCTCCCATCTGTCGAAGTCTGCGTCCCATTCTTCAGGTGTCCAGTCTTCGTCACCTAGTGGTATGCTGTTGATGACGATGTTGATGGACGGCGTATCTGTGGTGATGTTGAAGCCGAAAACGTCAATCATGTTCAGGGCCTTGGTGATTGGCGATTCATCGTTGAGGGCTGGTTCGGCTGGTAGATCTCCCATGGTGGTAAGTACCAGGTCGTCGTTTGGCTTGAATTCTGCGTATGCGAACTTAACCCTGGATGCCGAGTTGACCGCGTCTCTGATTCTGGCTGGTGACAGCCCAGCTGCTCCTATTCTGCGGCCCCTTTCTACCGACCGAATAAGGAGCCTTCTTTGCCTGGCATGTGGGGTTGAAGGTACCGAGGGTGCAGTTTCTCGGATTCCTGGTGCTGGCTCTTGTCTCCTCTTCTTTACTGGGACTAGCCGGAAGCCGTCGACGTCGATTCTGGAGGACGTAATGGCGGCCCAAGTCTCTTTGAGTGCAGTTTTCTGTGGGGCGGCTACTTCTGCCCTGGTGCTCGCTTCGGCCGGTGGTGCCGGTACTGGTGCGTCTCCTTGGCCTTTCTTAAGATTTGTTTGGAGGGGGGGGGCTGTGGTACTGCATTGCGGGTTAGAGGGGAGGGGTTTGTCTGGTTGGGGGCTGGGGCTGGGGCTCTGGGCTGTCTGGGGGCTGTGAACGGGGAGGGGTTCGGAGTAGGGGTTCCAGCGCTGGGATGTCTGGTCTTTAGCCTTATTTCCCCGGTGAGCCGTGCTTCCATGGCTTGCATCTGCTCCTGGAATTTCTTTTCCACCTGATAGATGAAACCGACCATGATGCCGACGGTGACGGGGCGTTCTAGTTCCTCCTTTTCCTCCGGTGTGAGCTCGACCTCCGTCGATTCATACAGGGAGGAGGAGGAGGGGGAGGTGTGGTGGCCTTTGGCTTGTGAGGAGCCCGGGCTGTTTGTTATATTTCCGGTTGAGGTTCCCGGGATTTCTCTAGTTGTGGCCAGGGGGGAGGAGAAACGTACCTGCCTTAGTGCATTCTGGGGGGCTGAGCTCTCCGGCACTCCGCTTGGGTTGTGGGCGTCCTGGCTGTCCCCCAGCCCTGTTTGGTCTGTGTTTTACCCATTTCCTAAGGACATTGCTACATCTTGCGTAACCTGCGCCTCAGTTATTCCGATATCTTGGGACTGGTCCATAGGTTGGTTAAGTTCGTCCATTGGTGGGAATGAGGCTGGGACCTGTGGTATTTGGGATACTGGCACAGGGCTCTCTTGTGACGGGTGGTAGGAGGAAGCTGCTGCTGCCAGGAAGGCCAGGGTGTCGGTGTCGGCTGCGTCTACCGCTTCATTGTCGAAGATTTTCTGGAGCGTAGTCCTGAAACCTGGTAGTTCCGGTTGGGGTGCCGCTATGGTCGGAGCCTTCGTGTTTCCGGTGAGGAGGACATAGCATGCATCCGTACGTCCTAGTTCCCGTCTGACCTTTGGGAAAGTACTTCCGCTGGCCACGATTCTGTTTCCCACATTGATTAAGGCATTGGGACAGCTTCTCTGGTGCCTAATAGTGGCGAACATGGGGAGGGTCGAGTTGAGGGACACTCCCTGAGGGGAGCCGGGCGGGAGGAGGCTGGGGGAGTTGACCCTTGGGCTCTTGGTAGGGCTTCTGGGTCCCCCCAGGGGAGAGGGTGAGTGGGGAAGGTGCGGCAAGGCCGGGGACGAGGGTTGAGAGGACATGGTGAGTGAGTAGGATGGTCTTATGGCCAGCGTCCTAAACTCTCAAAGGAAATGAAGCCTTAGGATAAAGGACTGTGATTGGCCACACCACCTAAGGGAGGAGTATCGTGAGTGAGGGGGTGGAGTAGTTCTTTGAGTGAAAATTCTGGTTGTACCGGATGGAAAGATGATGTGTACACAAACAAAAATAAACTTGGTGTGGTTGCAGGAATGCCCCGCTAACTGTACCGGAATTTCCGAAATTTTTCTCGCTCCGTGTGTGTGTGTGTGTGTGTAAACCTTTTATTCTTCCACTATCTCACCTACTAACTAAAGTAATCGGAGTACGGCATGGGATACTGCCCCCAGCCCTGGGCCCCCCTCAACGTAATCCTTTGCTACACCCCCCTGTAGGCCATACAACAGAAACTCCCACTCCCTCCTTCTCCTTTCCCTCAAACAAATTTGGTCCATCACAAAAGAAACCCATTCCTGCCCCCCGGCCCCATGGTCGTAAACAAAATAAAATCCATCAACAAAGAAAACCCATTCCTGCCCCCTTGGCCCTATAGTCGTGAACAAAAGAAATCCAAACTAACAAAAGAAACCTACGCCTACCCCCTGTGCCCCGTAGTCGTGAACAAAGGAAATTCAATTCAACAAAAGAAACCCACGCCTGCCCCCTGTGCCCCGTGGTCGTGTACATTATGAGATAACAGTCTGACCAGCATTACTCCCCTGGTCTACTGGGCGTCTCCTCCGTTTCTTCCGCCATTGTAGCCTATCGGCCCTTCCACGCCGGGTCGTGTATTCTGGCATGCGCCAACTCATGCTGTACGTCCCTTAGCACCATTTTCCCAGATGTCTTGCAAGGCCGTCGTGGTCTGGGTTTGACCGGTTTCTGTGTTGGTTGGCTTGTGTGTAGGTTACCGTTGGCTCCGATTACCTGGGCGGCGTCTGGTTGTTGGGTGCGGTCCTCATTCCCGGTCACTTCTGGTTTTCCCCTAAGTTCTTGTGGCCAGCCGTCCATCCATTGAAGGAGTTCTCCTTGCCTTTTGTTGTCGTAGAGCCCGATTGTCGTAGTGGTTGTCACCACGCATCTGTTTGCTAGGTGGTCAAAGGTTATTATGTCCCGATCGCATGGGCACCGCCTCCTGACGCCGGTTATTTCCTGGTATGGCCAACCCGCTGTTGCTCTTAATCCTAGCAGCCTTTTAAAGTTTTACCTGGTTAGGGAGTGTAGGTGCTTGTGCGATTTACCGGGCCTTCCTTGGTACCTGGTCCCTTCATTGGTGACTCTTTCTGCCCAGTCTTGTTGCAGCTGCTTTTTAAGTGCGTCTTTGCCTAGTTGGTAATTGCCGGTGGTGGTGATAATGTCCTCTGCCGTGTGCTTGTTCATCCACCTCTTTGTCCAAGTGTTGTGGCGGTCCTTGGTGGTGGCTCGTAGTGCCAGCAAGTTTTGTCTGAACTGCATCATGAGGTCCACTGGTGGGATCCCGAGTTCGCTAAGGAAGGCTAGGACCGGTGCTTTCTTTTCCAGTCTGAAGGCGGTTCGGACTATCTTGTTGAGGGCCGCCTGCGCTTCTCTTATCAGGCCTTTGTTTCCCCATGTCTCTATCCCATATGTCAGCTGTGGGATTATCAGGCTTTTGACTAGTCGCAGTGTCGTCCCCGCATTCAGTCCCCCCTTGCTGTATCTGGACGTTACTGCCCTTATGCGGTGCCCAGAGCTGGTGGCTTTGTTGATCCAGTGTCTGACGTGGTGGTACCATCTCCATTTGTCTGTTAGGAAGTATCCGAGCCACCTCAGGTGGCCTTGAGCGCGTATCTCTTGGCCTCGTAGGCGGACTTGGAACTTACTCTGCGGTGGTGTCTGTACGAAGATTGTTTCAGCTTTACTGGGTGCGAACTTGTACCCGTCTCCAGCTGCGGTTGCCTCAAGTCCCCTAATGGTTTCCTGGTGCATCCTTTTTCCCTCTTTCGCATTCCGGTATGTTGTTGCTACCAGGATGTCATCCACGTACATCCGGACCTTGCTTTCCGCTTTTTGGGATGGCATTGCCTGTACTTTTGCTGTCTCTAGCATGCTGATAAGGAACAGTATTGGTGATAGGGGAGAGCCCTGTGGCGTGCCCTTGTGAGTAGCATATCCTCTGGACGTTCTGCCATTGAACCGGTAGCTAGTTGTCCTGTCGGTGGCCCAGTGTCGGACCCATTGTGCCAGGTGACCCAAGTGCTTTCTGAGCCTGTCACATACCTTACCCATCTGTAGGTGGTCGAACCCCGCTTGGACGTCGAGGGTGGTGATGCATTTGCCGGCTTTTCCGGTTGTGTCGATTACGTCGTTTAGGGCTTGTATGGCATCTGTTGTGCCGTATTTCTTTTCCCCTCCGAACATATTGTCTTCCAGGATTTCGAGTCTTGCTATCCGTATGACTGCCGCTCTTTCTAGGGTTTTTGCCAGAATGGATTGTAGCTGTATCGGCCTCCAACCTTTTGTCACTGTGTATGACGGTTTGTTTAGCTTGGGTATCAGTATGGTGGTACTGACCTTCCAGCTTTCTGGGATTCCTTCTCTCCAGGCCCGATTCATCATACTTAGGAATAGGGGCTCCCGTATTTTCCTTAAGCATTCAACGAGCCTGGTGGTGATGTTGTCTGGTCCGCTTGCCGCTCCGTTCAGTGATTGTTTGATGGCGGCGTCTAGGGTCTCTATTTGTAGTGGCTCAGGTTCGTTGTTTATTTGCTCCCTGGCCCGTCTCCTCTCTCCTCCGTACAGGGCCGTGTGGATTTCTTGAGCAATGTCCCCGTGTTCCGCTACAACTTCGCCGTTTTCCTTAGACAAAGCCGATTTGAGGTGTTTGGTGGTCCTTGGCCGGACCGTCCTGAAGCATTCAGGATCTGTTTCTTCCTGAAGGGCTTTCCTGTTGACTTCGAGTTTGGCTTCCATTATGGCTTTCCACAGGTTCTTCTTTTTTTCCTTTAGTTCTGGGTGTCGGGGGTATTTATGCGCGAGCCTGAGAACCTCCTTTCATTCTTGCTGCAGGGACTTGTTCCAGAAAGCCTTGCATCCTGGCTTTTTTTGGGGGGTGTGCCTTCTGACTATGCACGTGAGTTCCTTTTGCACTTCGGCTGGGTGGTCCTTGCGGTCGTCCATGAGGCTGATCTCGGCTCTAATGGCCTCCCAATCCGCTTTGTCGTGTCTTGGTGGCTTTTCCCCGTCGTCCTTCCATGTGAAACTGGTTTTTATTACCAGTGCCCTATGGCTTGCTGTTGCTAGGTCCAGTGCCCGTACTTCGATTTTTTGCCTTTTGTTGGTAGCCACAAGGTCCAGGGTTGTTCCATTTGGGTTGGTCGCATTGGGCGGGTGGGTGATTATGTGGGGATTTCTCACTGTCATATCCCTGTCGGTCATCCATTTGGCTAGCTTTAAACCGGCTGTGTTCTGGCACCCCTGTGACCAAGCGGGGTGGTGCGCGTTCATGTCCCCTATTAGGATGTTGTTTCCCCCCTGCGTGTGCCACTGGTTTGTTGTGTCGAAGTCCTTCACCGAGGGCCTCTGGTAGCCAAATGTAATTTCTGTGCCTCCGGTCCACATTGTGATGTATTGTGTCGTTATTCGTTCAACCACAAACATGTGCACGTATTTATCTAAAATATATACGGCGCAGCTGTATTTCATCGCCTTTGTGCTTGCGTAGCATGTAAATCCTTCCAGATGTATCCAATCCTGATTCTCAAGAGGGCATTCTGCAATCGCTATTATTTTCGGTTTCGGTTTTTTTGAGAGTTTCAGTAACTCGGTGACAACGTTCATGGACCCGCCGACGTTGTGATAAATTATATCTGTTGTCGGCATATTTATTTAGGCGTCGGGGAAGGGGCCAGCGCTGCTGGTGCTTTTCCTTTGTCGGTGGCCGTGGGGGGTTGTGCCAGGGACTTTGCCCTAGTCCTAGTTGGGCAATGGTTATCTCCGGCGAAATGAGAGGTTTCCTCACAGTTAACACATCTTCTCAGGATGTGGGAACACATCTTCCCTTTTCCTGCCATGCAGTACGTCTGCGCACAGAGGTGGTCTTTAGTGTGGTGTCTTCCCCCACAATATTTGCATATTGCTTCCATCCTGCAGTGGACGGCGTGGTGCCCGAACTGTAGGCACCTCGCGTAACAGGTTGACGAGTCTTTCTTCATGTATTTCCGGAAGGTGCATCTCATGCCAAAGATGGCCATACTTGGGAGGGGTTTTCTGGTTTCCGCCATGATCCAGTCGTTTGCCTCTACTGCCACGATTGCCGAGGACTTGACTTTTCCCTCAGCCTTGAGCGCTGTCGGGGACCTGAGCCATTTAGGTCTGTCTAGCAACCGGACCTGTGGGTTGTATTCGGAGATTTCCTTTGTTAGGTCCTCCCATCCATCGGAGTCTGCGTCCCATTCTTCTGGTGTCCAGTCTTCGTCGCCTAGTGGTATGCTGTTGATGACGATGTTGATGGACGGCGTGTCTGTGGTGATGTTGAAGCCGAAAACGTCAATCTCGTTCAGGGCCTTGGTGATTGCCGATTCATCGTTGAGGGCTGGTTCGGCCGGTAGGTCTCCCATGGTGGTAAGTACCCGGTCGTCGTTTCGGTTGAATTCTGCGTATGCGAACTTAACCCTGAACGCCGAGTTAATCACATCTCAGATTCTGGCTGGTGACAACTCCGCTGCTCCTATGCTGCGGCCCCTTTCTACCGACCGAATAAGGAGCCTTCTTTGCCTGGCGTGTGGGGTTGAAGGGGCCAAGGGTGCTGTTTCTCGGATTCCTGGCGCTGGTTCTTGTCTCCTCTTCTTTGCTGGGACTAGCCGGAAGCCGTCGACGTCGATTCCGGAGGACGCAATGGTGGCCCACGTCTGCCTGAGTGCCGCTTTCTGTGGGGCGGCAACTTCTGCCCCGGTGCTCGCTTCGGCTGGCCGTGCCGGTATTGGTGCGTTTCCCTTGGCCTTTCTTAAAATTTGTTTGGGGGGGGGGGGCTGTGGTGCGGCATAACGCGTGGGGGGGGGGTCTTAAATAGCTTTCTGA
>NW_003298863.1:1612098-1766789 GCF_000151645.1 Tuber melanosporum | reverse complement strand
GGGGGGGTTTTTCTGGTTGGGTGCTGGGGCTGGGGCTCTGGGCTGTCTGGGGGCTGTGAATGGGGAGGGGTTGGGAGTGGGAGTGGGGGTTCCAGCGCTGGGCTGTCTGGTCCTTAGCCTTATTTTCCCGGTGAGCCGTGCCTCCATGGCTTGCATCTGCTCCTGGAATTTCTTTTCCCACTGATGGATGAAACCGACCATGATGCCGACGGTGATGGGGCGTTCTAGTTCCTCCTTTTCTTCCGGTGTGAGCTCGACCTCCGTCGATTCATACAGCGAGGAGGAGGAGGGGGTGGTGTGGTGGTCTCTGGTTTGTGAGGAGCCCGGGTTGTTTGTTATATTTCCGGTTGGGGTTCCCGGGATTTCTCTTGTTGTGGCCAGGGGGGAGGAAAAATGTACCTGCCTTGGTGCATTCTGGGGGGCTGAGCTCTCCGGCACTCCGCTTGGGCTGTGGGCGTGCTGGCTATCCCCCAGCCCTGTTTGGTCTGTGTTTTTCCCATTTCCTTGGGACAATGCTACATCTTGTGTAACCTGTGTTTCGGTTATTCCGATGTCTTGGGATTGGTCCATGGGTTCGTTAACTTCGTCCATTGGTGGGGAGGAGGCTGGGACCTGTGGTATTTGGGATACTGGCACAGGGCTTTCTTGTGACGGGTGGTAGGAGGAAGCTGCTGCTGCCAGGAAGGCCAGGGCGTCGGTGTCGGCTGCGTCTACCGCTTCATTGCCGAAGATCTTCTGGAGCGTAGTTCTGAAACCTGGTAGTTCTGGTTGGGGTGCCGCTATGGTCGGAGCCTTCGTGTTTCCGGTGAGGAGGACATAGCATGCATCTGTGCACCCTAGCTCCCGTCTGACCTCTGGGAAAGTACTTCCCCTGGCCACGATTCTGTTTCCCACATTGATTAAGGCGTTGGGACAGCCTCTCTGGTGCCTGATAGTGGCGAACATGGGGAGGGTCAAGTTGAGGGACACTCCCTAAGGGGAGCCGGGCGGGAGGAGGCTGGGGGAGTTGACCCTTGGGCTCTTGGTAGGGCTTCTGGGTCCCCCCAGGGGAGAGGGGGAGTGGGGAAGGTGCGGCAAGGCCGGGGACGAGGGTTGAGAGGACATGGTGAGTGAGTAGGATGGTCTTATGGCCAGCGTCCTAAACTCTCAAAGGGAATGAAGCCTTAGGATGGAGGGCTGTGATTGGCCACACCACCTAAGGGAGGCGTATCATGAGTGAGGGGTGGAGTAGTTCTTTGAGTGAAAATTCTGGTTGTACCGGATAAAAAGATGATGTCTACACAAACAAAAATAAACTTGGTGTGGTTGCAGGAATGCCCCGCTAACTGTACCGGAATTTCCGAAATTTTTCTCGCTCCGTGTGTTTGTGTGTGTGCGAGTATCATGGTCGTATCGTGTCGTATCGTATCGTCTTTGACGGGATAATGGAGTTTTTGATACAGGTACGAGTACTTGTATGGTAATTCCGCTGGCCAGCATAGTACTTGTTTTTTCGCTGCCGGGTGCGCTGCGATGTGAGGGGAAGGGAGGGGCATATCGCCAAGCCTTTTTTTTTTTGTCTTTTTTGTTTTGTCGGGCGAATGGAAAAATCAAATCAAATCAAATCAAATCAAATCTTGGTGCTATTATATCATGGTATTTTGATGGACTTGACTTGACTTCTGATATACAGTGTGATACTGTATACCCTACGTATTCTGCACATCCAAAGTACAGTACTGTACCATTTCAGTGGTGTGCAGTACAGTTAATCTACGAGTAGATAGATAGTCGACTCTTCCACGCCGACAAGAAGTAATCTAGTGTTGCAAGAAAGGAACTTGAAGTCCTCCCCCCTCCCCCCATCCCGGTTGCGTTAGAACTATCTGCAGTGCGATGTTGTGCGGTATCCTACCACTTACTACTCGAGTACGGTACCGTGCTCACTGGCAGTGCGGAGGATTGCTTGCTTTTCCATTCGCGCCCAAGGCGATAATGAGGCGGCGGTGGCGGTGGGTGCGAAAAATGGGCCGTGCGATGGCTCGGTTCGTCGGCTCGATTCGGTACAGTACGGACGGTATGAGCCGGTGGGGCTGATGAGGTTTTATACTCGAGTACTTGGCGGGCAGGTAATCGCGAAGGGTTTTCGGTTTTGGGTGGTGGTGGCGGGTAGAGTATGATACCGGCATCTGCGGATGATGTACAGTATGATATAATACTACTGGTACGGTACTGTGCCATGTCGGGTCAAGTAGAGTCGGGGTTCCGTGCAAAAGGGCCGGTAGAGCGGTAGTCGCTAGTGTCATATTTATTTTTATAATATCAGAGGTGTTGCTTTTCCCTCCTACTTGTGACTAGTATTTTTCCCGGTTATCATTATTATCATTATTATACTCGAGTCCGGCTCCGGGGGTTGGTCATTGCCGATCACGTAGGCTATCCTGCGTATGATATTTGGAATGTTTACAGAGTTGATGATAGTTTCCTTCCCGCAGTGGCAAATCCACCGAGAAATTTGTTCCTATGATATCATATCCCTACCATGATATCATACGCCTAATCCTGTATAGTACTGTACTTGAGTAGAGTATCATACAAAGTGCACCAAGTTTTGAACCCGCCCCCGGACAACTTGACCTACTTAATGAGAAAACAATTTATCCCCAGTCCGGCCCGCCGGGTAGAGAGAGAGGTTAGCTCCTCCAGCCTTAACCTATATACTTCCACACTGAATTTAAACCTCCCCACCCCTAGTGCATCACCACAACTCACTCGCTCGGGCAACAGCATCCCATCAAACCCACCATCTTATCACAGCACGAACGAACCACCGCTAATCCCGTTGCCCACCCCCCGGTCAGATGCCGCCACCCGACCGCCTTCCAGTATTGATCTCCGACGACGCAAGAACTTTTACGTTATGGGTACGGAGTAACTTTTAACAGTTGGTCCCCGAAAAGCGGAGCGAATATGATGGACGGGTGGTGTTGGCGACCCCCACTCTTTCAGATGGACTGCGGTTGCGTCCGGTCGGGGTGCCGTACAGTACACACTCGATCTATGGTTCAGTGAAGACTGGTATGTGGTAGAGTATTTGGGCGGTGGGGATACCTTGCGTTAACGCCGCGCTTTCGGGGGTCGGGTTGTTTTTTATGCTCATGATGAATCGGGCTTTTGGATGGTTTGGGAGGTTCCGGGGTTAATTTTTTTATTATAATACTGGGAATGGGATGTTTTGTTTGTTTGCTATTTGGTGGCGGGTGTGTGGGTGTGAACCTGCTGTAACTCCTTTGATCGAGAGGGTCGGGTGGTGCGGGTACCGGTACTTGTTCAAGAGGGGGCGGTTATCGGGGTTGTTATAGGACAGCGCTCTTAGGTGATCCATCGCATGGACATTTCCGTTTTTCTTGGGATTGATGGTGCCCTATGGATTTGTTTCGAGATCCGCGCTGTCAGCTTTCCCGCTCTTGTGTGAGTGATAGCTTGTGAACAATGGACATCGGGCGCAACCAGTGTGAGCGTGTATTGCATCCTCGCGATGTTTCTTGAGGTGGAGCCAGTGGCTGTGGGCGGGCGGGCAATACTTACTCGTGGTGGATTTCGTGCAGGGTTATATTCTGGGGTCGATAGTTCGCTCGAAAGGTTGGGCGAGGAATTTTGGTCCCACAGGATTACCAGTGATTACGATCGCCCTAAAAGAGCATACTTCCGGAGGACCGGTGATGGAAAAGATCATGTTATATTTAAATGTCCCCTTCATGACCAGAATTTTGGGAAGCGACCATTTGCTTTTGGTATTCCCCCAAGAAAAATAATAATTCTGAATGCTGAAAACCTAATAAAAACAGCTAACTCTATGTTTTGCTTCCCCGCACATTAAATACCTTTTTACCCCGAGTACTCCTGAATATTTCCGGGGTTCTTTCCAAGAAGCGCCATTGGAACAATACCAGAAACATGGCCTGGGGTGAGACAATTAGAGGAGGTTTTCAAACTAAGAGATAGTTGGGGGGCGGGGTCCTACATTCAGGCCCGTAGACGTGCATATCAAGCTTCAGCTCTTGTCCAACATTCTTGATGTTCTTCAGGCCTTCTTGGTAGTTGGGCCCAGCACGGCGGACCCAGATTTGAACCTTGTGCTCAATGAACACAGGAGCAAACTCACGGAGAGCGCGGATGACGCCCTTGAAAGTCGAGGCAACATTCTATAAACAATTAGTAGGGGTTTCAAGTTCGAAAGCCCAAGGGGATCGTACAGTAAAGTTGGCAATACCACCACCAATGAAGAGGACACGACCATCTGGGTGGATAGGAGCTCGCAGCATCAGATCAAAGACTGTGCGAGCATAGAGGTATGTTTGTCCCTCAGTAGGAGCGCCGGAGTATTCTCCATAGTTAGCCAATTCGCTGGCAAATCCAGATGAAGCAATGGCATCAGCGTAGACTACTGAGGCGCCACCACCAGCGACAAGAGTCCAAACTCGCCCAACTGGGTTAAGAACAGTCAACTTAAGCGAGGCACCAGTCTTAGCGTCAAGCTCAGCAATGTACCTGAATGTCACATGTGTTAGAAGTAACCCCACGATCCAACCTACCGTGGGGGCGTAGAACGAGGAGACCTACGCCTCTTCCTTAGAAAGTTCACGACCAAAGGGAGCTGGGAATTCCATTGGCGGACCAGCGTCGATAGAGACGGTGGTGCTGTTTCCGGCAACTGGTCTGAGGCCGAGGGCTATAGGGCTTCGGGCGACTGCCCATTTTGCTCCGCACTCAAACTCGGCTGTTTGATCGAGTTTTGCAGCAAGATCCAAGAAGTGGACCTCGGCTGAGGTCTTGTCCTCGTTGGGAATGACCACCAAGGGGTTGATCTCAAGGTAGCTGTAGGCGCAAGTTTGTTAATAAAACCCTCGGTTCCCTCTAGCTTCAAGGGCAAACAAACGTAAATTGGCAGTCGACATAGACAGCGTATAATCTTGTAATGAAGTCGACCAACACATTATGTACTCCTGAGGGAACCTTTTTGAGAAGGGTGGACGCAATAGTTTCATTTGAGGGGTATCTACATTATGTGGATGTTAGTTATATAGCTCAGGGAGAGTCTTCCTTTTTGTATTGAAAAAAGGTCAAATTATTTTTTATTTTTTTCACGTCGAGACGGAGGTAAACTAACTGTTTCAGATCAACCGGAATCAAAAGTTTCTCAGCTTTTGCATCCACATCGCCAACATCCACACCACCCTCATGGGTAAAGAGAATCCAGTCACCCTTTACGTCATCAGAGTTAGCAGATATCCAATCAACACTACAGACTTCGGAGATGATGGAGGCATCATCAACAATCGGCATTGCGGTAGCAAGAACCGAGAAAAAAAAGAAAAAGTGGATCAACAAAATCTGGGAATCGCAGGAAAGCAAGAGTTTTGCGGGTAGATCCTCCTGTTACAGGATACTGAAGCATAGGAAGCCCGATAAGCGAAAGGATGAAATCGACTTGAATGGGTCCGTGATGTGATGCGGGTGCGTGATGCGGGGAACTTCCGGTGTCGGAAAAGTGCATTGTTCTGGGAGGGAGAGCTGGTTGTTTCCGCTCGCCCGAAAGATTATATAGCTTTGCGAACGGCAGAACAATCCATCCTCCCTAACTAAGCACAGAAAATTCGAAGGAGACCGCCACCCATTGCAAGAAGAAGCAACGAGGAAACACGGGTATTGGAAAGGTACTTACTTCTCTGACGGAATGGATGTTGATATAATATTCCTCCTCAGGCTTGTGCGGGCAAAAGGGCTCAACCAAGAAAGTTCTCAGGTAGCCCTTGACAACCTCTACCTGGACCTCCGATCCGGCTCTCTCCTGAATCCAAGCACGTGCATCGGCCCAATTCTTGTTCAATGCTAACAATCCAGCCTTTCCACGTCTCTTGATGAGTTGATCAGGCTTTGCGACAAACTTGGCACCTTGCTCGAGCAGCCATGGGTATTGCTGCTCAGCAGCATCTAAGATAGCTGCTGGAGACGAACCTTCAGGAAAGGTGATGGAGGCAAGTTTTGCTGGTGCATTGTGAGGAGGGGGAGGCAAAGGAGACTCAGAGATGACGGCGGAACGAGTGAGATGGTAATTGAGGATAGCCTTCCCGTCAGCTTCGCGAATTGATTTAGCAGACATCTTGGAGAATGGGTAAGGGGTATCAACGGGATTCTAAACCGGAGAGAGGTGGCTTGTTTGCTTGAGATGTTGAGGAGGGATAGGATGGAGAGAGATGGAGAGGAAGAGTGGAAGGGGGGGGAAGAGAGCAGAAGAACGACACGGGGGGGTAGGGTGAATGGACGGGAAAAGATCAGGGAAGCTCGAGATCGAAAGCGGGAGGGGAAAGGGGGAGGGGAGGAGGGTCAGACAGCACACACGGCGGGTGAAGACCAGGTGCCCAGGGTTGGTCTGAAGCGTTGGGCTCCGGTATTTTTTCTTCTCCCCAATGGTTCTTTCTCCTTTCCTGAAGTCTACATGGCGGACTGCAGGGGTGCCCCACTATCTTGGCTTCCCCATAGCTGGGTCTGTTCCTTCTTGAGGTAAAAAAGGGTGTGGTTCCAGCGCCAAACCCGAGTAAGCCCCTTCTGACCCGGTACCTAGCCTTGCCGTTCCAGGTAAGATTTGAGCTGATTTGCGTTAAAGCCACACTAACGCCACACTTTATACCCCGCCAATTTTGTCCAAAAGAAGTTATTTTCACTAGGAGTAGGAAGTCCCAACAGAACAGGACGACCACCGGCAATCGGAATTTCAATTGTTGTCCCAGGCCCTACCAGGGGAGCACTCCTCCGCTTGCTAAGGAAGGTGCAAGGCCGGGTTCACTCCGCTGATGGTTGGACACCTTTTTTTTTCTTCCTCACCCAACTACATACCCCCGCCCCCCCCCCCAACGCTCGCCAGACCCTACCTATCTCTCTCCGGTTGCATGCCCAGCAAGACTTGGTCCCGCTCCTCAGCTTCTCTCTTCCCTCTCTCCTTTTCCCGTCCTTCTCACCGTCCCTCTCCCCTCTCCTCATCTTGCCTTGCTTGTTCCTTAGTGATTTCTTCGTCGTAAGTTTGGCTTCCTTCTCCATCCAGATAATACTCCTTTGCTTTTATCCATTCAGCTAACCGTCGAGCTTTATAGCAGCCTCCAATAGCCTCCCCTTTTTGCTTCTAAGCAACGGTCTCTACTCAAAGGTTAGATTGGTGAGTCTAGAGATGTTTCTCCATTGATTTACAAATTTGGCCGAGCTTCCGCTTCAACTTCTATCCCTCCGTGCCTCGATGGGGTCTGTGATTTGCTCGTCCTTGCATAGCATGACGCCCTCTTTGCAAGTGAGGGGTATTGTGGTTGGAGAGAGAGACCAATTCTCATGCAGTGCATTGCTGTACTTGCATTGAAGTTTCCATCTTTTTAGAACCTTTATCCTTTCCCGCTACTTCTCATTTTGTCCTCTAAAATTTGACCCACTCTCTCGTCGCCTCTACAGAGGTTTTGTCTTCTTTCTTCCAGTAGTTTCATATCAATTGTTGCTAACTCGTCAAAAGAATTGAACTTTCGAGATGTCCCAAGCTTCCCTCGCCCCTCCGGTGGCCAAAAGCCAATCTGAAAACCTGAGGGCGAACGACAATATTCGTCGTTTTAGTGCACCTTCTCGCCCAAGGTCCCCACCAGCGGAGCACACTCTTTTCCACACTAAAACCCGTGCATTTGTCTATGGGTTGCAGCCAAGAGCTTGCCAGGGAATGCTGGATTTTGACTTCATCTGTGAGTAATTTATGGGCATCTCCTCCCTTTTGGTAATTGAGCTCTAGAGCTTTCTTCGCTGGGCTCAATTCAAAGTAATTCAGGGCTGATGATTGAGACCTTTAGGCAAGCGTAAAACCCCTAGTGTAGCTGCAATTATTTACCCCTTTGGTGGACAATTTGTATCCAAGATGTAAATGATTCCCGAGCTGGTATTTTTCTCTGATGGTAGCTAATACGGGTCTTTTTAGGTATTGGGGAACTTCCGAGACATTGCTTCCTGTCTACCAGTCTGTAGAGAAGGCTTGTGAGAAGCACCCCGAAGTTGACACTGTAATATTCACTACACTCCTTGAATTAATAGGTTTTGCTGATCATTTTAGGTTGTGAACTTTGCTAGTTCCCGCTCGGTGTATTCTAGCACTTTGGAACTTATGGAGAAGCCTCAGATCAAGTCTATTGCGATCATTGCTGAAGGTGTTCCAGAGAGGCGCGCGCGTGAAATCATGCACATTGCTCAGCAAAAGAATATCACCATTGTAGGACCTGCTACTGTTGGTGGTATCAAACCAGGATGCTACAAGATTGGTAATACCGGAGGAATGATGGATAATATTGTAGCCTCAAAGCTTTACCGCAAGGGATCTGTTGGATACGTCTCCAAATCTGGTGGTATGAGTAACGAATTGAACAATATTCTCGCCGAGGTAACCGATGGTGTTTATGAGGGCGTTGCTATTGGAGGAGATAGATACCCTGGAACTACTTTCATTGATCATTTGTTGAGGTATTTGAGGTCCAGTGTGGTATTTATGGAAGCCAGCAAAACTAACCGAGCACTACAGATACGAACTCGATCCAGAGTGCAAGATCCTTGTCCTTCTTGGTGAGGTTGGTGGTGTAGAGGAATATCGGGTGATCGAGGCCGTTAAGAACGGAACGATTACCAAGCCTATCGTTGCATGGGCCATCGGAACTTGCGCTTCTATGTTCAAGACTGAGGTGCAATTCGGACATGCTGGCTCTTTTGCCAACTCGCAGCTCGAGACCGCAGCATCCAAGAATGCTGCCATGAAAGAGGCAGGATTCCACGTTCCCGAAACCTTTGAGGAATTTCCCCAGACCTTGGCTACTGTTTACCAGGGTCTAGTCAAGGCTGGCACTATCGTTCCGCAGCCTGAGCCTGTTGTTCCAAAAATTCCCATTGATTATTCCTGGGCCCAAGAACTGGGTCTTGTCCGTAAACCTGCTGCATTCATCTCTACCATCTCCGACGATCGTGGACAGGAACTTCTGTATGCTGGTATGCCCATTTCTGATGTCTTCAAGGAAGACATCGGGATTGGAGGTGTTATGTCTCTTTTGTGGTTCCGTCGCCGTCTACCTGAATACGCCTCCAAGTTCCTGGAAATGGTATTGATGTTAACTGCTGACCATGGACCGGCTGTTTCCGGCGCAATGAATACCATTATTACCACCAGAGCCGGAAAGGATTTGATTTCTGCCCTTGTATCCGGTCTGTTGACTATTGGTGAGAGATTTGGTGGTGCTTTGGACGGCGCCGCTGCTGAGTTCACTGGCGCTTTTGACAAGGGATTGAGCCCAAGAGACTTTGTAGACACAATGAGGAAGCAGAACAAACTGAGTAAGTACTCCGAGCACTTCTAGTCCCGATAGAGGAGCGCTGACAACATGTTAGTCCCTGGTATCGGTCATAGGGTCAAATCTAGAAACAATCCCGATCTCCGTGTTGAACTTGTCAAGGAATTTGTTCTCAAGAGATTCCCTAGCCATAAGCTTTTGGACTACGCCCTCGCGGTCGAGACCGTCACCACAAGCAAGAAGGATAACCTTATTCTCAACGTCGACGGTTGTGTTGCCGTATGTTTTGTTGACCTCATCCGAAATTGTGGTGCATTCACCGCTGAGGAGGCAGAGGACTATCTCAAGGTAAATTCTCGGTGATCTATTATGTGTTTGGGTGGGCTAACGTTGTTTCAGATGGGTGTCCTTAACGGATTGTTCGTACTCGGACGTTCTATTGGTCTCATTGCCCATTACCTTGACCAGAAGAGATTGAGGACTGGTCTGTACAGACACCCATGGGACGATATCACCTATCTCCTTCCTAACCTCCAGGGGCCATCACCTGGAAACGAGGGTAGAGTGGAGGTCGCTATTTGAATCAAAGGAAGAAAAATATGATACCAGTGTTTTTCGCTGTTTCTTTTGGTTTTGTTTTCTAGAGTGTGATTGGGAAATAAAAAACTCTGAAGGGGATTTCTTTTCTATTAAATATGAAATGTGATACAGCTATGTTGATGAATCATGTCTTTCTAGCCTTTGTTAATGATGGTTTATGGGAGCCACGTTTGGTGTGATATTTTGCGAAGCAATTGTGAACCTTGATTGATTCAGATTGAGGGGGGCTATTCACGGCACCGTAGTTGTCATCGTAGATTCAAGAATACGCATAGGCACTACGAAAGTACCAGTATTGGTCAATAATTGGGGACACTACTACCGGGGAGGAGGAACCAAGCTTTCGCCAAAAAGATGCAGGCGCCTCAACCCCCGCGAACATGGCCCATTAACGCCGCCACGGTCTCATGCCCTCTATCCAATCCCATAGGACCTAAAGTTGTGCTCCACCAAATACCTGGTGTATGATAATTACACCGACTTGCGTTCTCCAATAAACAGCGTCTAGGCTCAACAACTATTTTTGGGAACCTTGCTGGTAGAGCAGGGATGAAGCATAAGTTAAGGTACTCAGAATCTGCAATACGATTATTGGAAGTTGGGCTGGTCAGAATCTGCATCTCTGTTGTGGCGGTGGAACAAAAGCCCTTTAAAACAACTTGAGAACACCCGGAAAGGGTTCATTGCATAAGTTAATAGATAAGTAACGGAGTCTCTAAGTGCGATGCTCAAACTTTGGTTCGACGATTTTCGTTTCGAGCACGAGAAGCACAGTACAATACCAGTACCCCCAGAATGAGCGCAACATCAATTGTGACCGAATGAGATTTATTTTCATTTTTATTTTCATTTTTTTCATTTTTTATTTTTACGATTGTTTCACTTAAGAACGCATACAAGTGCTCGACGTCGATGGCGCGGCGGGGAGGGAAGGGGAAGGGTGGGGGGCACTACAAGTACAGCAACAACCCACCCAATACTTGTTCTCTCTAAATTAACTTGTCTCCGCCATTTCCCGGATCGAATAGTTAAGAGACGGCGTGGGTGGGTGGGGGTGGGTGGGGGTGGGGGGGAGGGAACATGGTAGATCCCACGAGATCCCAAATCAATTTCATACAATCTTGCTATAGTACCTGTCCAAGCCGAGTTATGCAAGCTACCGTATGATACGTCAATTATCATGGTGACGGTTAGAACCCCACGGGCGCATATATGCATATATATACCGGGGGATCTCGATGGGGCCGGAGGCGGCTCTGCGGGAGGTCCCTACCGACCCGGGCCTCGGTGGCCGGCGTAAAGTAAAGTACTGCTATATTGGGGTAAGCGTGTGGGAGTGTAATCGGTGGCGGAATTTTACGCAAAACCTCCTGGAAAGGATATTATATCAATTTTTGTAGATTCTAGGTATTGCTTGAGCGTGTATCGTAGCATCTGAATTGAGAGTTCGTGGAAGTATCATACCTGGGGTAGTAAAGTGATCGAGCTCGGACGACGGCGATCGCGGAGTAGTCCCGATACCCCGTGCTCTGCCTGTCAATGATGAAACACTTCCACCCATACTACTGCTCACACAGCGAGCGGCTTCCCCCATGATCTTTCGAATCGCCTGCGTTTTTCTCCCCCATCCAATCACACACTCTCACTCGTCACAGGTAGCCCGCGCTACCGGGGTTGATAGAATACGGAAGCGAGCATGGAGGAGTGTGGGAAGGTGTGGGGAGGTATGGATTGGTGGTGGAGGTTTTATGCCGTCGCCTGCCAATTCCCGTACGAGGCGCCGCCTGTGTACTGCTATGTTAGTCCGGTGTTTCGAGATGTTCCAGGCCTGGCGTATAGTACTTCCCTTACGCCGAAGAGATACTTCCGTGGTGTCGGGTGGTCGGGCGGGGAAAGCTTGTCAGCTGTAGTTCTTTCTGTTTGAGGGGTTTCATAAGCATGGGTATCACTGTGTTTAGGTGTAGAGAGGGATACTTACTTCACTGTGTGTGGGGGGGGTAGAAGGGAAAGGAAAAATTGAAGGTGACGAGATGGGATGAGTGAAGGGCGGACGCCGTGCTATGAATGGATTTGCTATATTCTATGATATGAGCATGTTTGAGTCTTCTGGATTGTGGGGAGTTGAATTTTGTTGGCTTGTCTTATCATAGCTGTTTCTTTGGCCGTCTGATCCCACCATATCCTATCATACCCTATCCCATCGTAGATTCTATAATATCATACATGCGAAGAAAAATGGGGAAGAAGAAAAGGAAAGGAATTAATGGAGGGGGGGAGAAACATGGCACGAGGAACTGACAGATGTGAGACTACAGCATATGTATCATAGGAAGAAAAAAAGTGATGTGAATAAAAAAACCCGAACAACACGAAAAATACCAGAATCAAGCAACTCTGAATGCTAATGAGGGTTTTGGGCAAGGAAAGAACTAGAAGAAAATAAAGGCCAGTCGGTAGTAATCGCGGTTGACGTCTGTAGCGTTTATTGCAGTGTCGCAGTCCTTCGGGGATACGCCTAAGGGATCCACAGACCACCCCCATAGTGTAATCACGGTTTTAGGTTATCTTTGCCGAATGGGTCGGGGATAGTTTTGGAGTTGATCCTGAGCTGTTCTGGGAGTAGCCCCAACCTAGGAAATCTAGTGTCTGCTTTGCCGGCTCCGCCGAGCACCCCTAGGCTTTCTAGGTTTGGAGTTGCCTCACTCCTTGCGATTTCCAAAGCTACTCGAGTATCATAATAATATTATCATAATATTATATGGAAATCTGGGGAATGACTTGGTAGCACCCGCAACGGCACTGCTGTAAGAACTCGAATAGTCAGACGGTGTGCTAGGGCATTGGAGTTGCTTTTCCTATGATATTAATAGTAAGGCCTGGTGTTTTTTTTTTGTCTTATTTGTCTCGGGAAGTAGGTTTTTGATGTGTTTTTCGCCCCTTTTTCGATGGGGGAAAATTTGGACCAAGTTACAGGGCATATGGCCTTTTTGTTCGAGTTCTTACGATATTTCATGTATCATAGTAGGTCTTTACCTTGAACAGGTATTGGAGAGAGGTGGGTCAATTCTTCTTAAAAATTTCTGTTTCTCCCTAAAAAGCTTACAATTTTTTCTGGGTCAAAACCTGCAGCAGTATTCTCCGAGCGTTAATATGATTTTTTCTTTCTTAGTCTTGGTGATATTTCCTGCAGAATCATGGGGCGAATAAATGGCAGGCTAAGCCAGAATTTCCGGATACTTTTGCGTTGGAGGAGTAGGTCCATGGTACCTCTGTGCCCATTCGAACGGGCCCGCAATAATGCTGTTTGGCCGTCGTTATCGGATGAGCGGGGATTGACTTCCTTGCGTTCGGGGGGTAGCTTCACTATGTCCTCATGTCCACCCATAGATGCCACGACGAGTGGAATTCGGCCTTTGCTGTCTGTGACTCTGGGATCCACATCCACTAGTTCCAGGAGTAGCTTGCAGACCCCTTCGTTATTTCTTCCGATAGCCCATAAAAGTGGCGTATATCCCAGGGTATCCTCTCCGTTCACTCCATGATCCCCAGACTTAATCAGAGCCATAGCGATTTTCCACAACCCCGAGGTACGCGATAGCATGCAATCCAGTAAACCTGCTGGAGGGGCGATCAAGGTTATTCCAGCTATACGTGTAAGATAGCAAGGGGTTTCGATCCACTAGAAGCAGCGCTGCGGATACATGGCGGTCATACCGGCCAAGAAGTTGGAGTGCGAGTGCTTTCATATGTTCCGATAGTTAAGTAACTTTCTAGTATGGGCTCCCCAGTAACAAGAGGCATATTCGAGAAAGGGCGCTTGAGGCGGGGGAGGCAAGATAGTAGGAGGCAGGTACTCAATACTCTGAAATTTGAGGTATATGAGACAAACCTGTGCCATTTTCGAATGGACACTACCGAAAAGATTGGGATTTTCGTTGAGATACTCCTGAAGAGTCAAATGTATTAACCGAATTCTTGACCCTTCCTCATCCATTGTGGCCAGTCCCAGACAGCAGCCTAATAACGTCTCTATCGCAGTGACATTCTGCAGGCCAAGTTCCGTCGAATCCTTTTCGATTGCTAACGCATGACGTATCGTAGCTCTTCTGCACGCAGCGGCCTCTCGGATCGTGATATCCACATCAGTGCCTCAATCCCGAGTTTCCCCTTGTCTTCGTCGTGCTCCCGAATCCGCTCGAGTTGCAGCATAGGCATCGCCCATTCCCAGGTCATTAGTCATCAGTCCAAGTGTTTTTCTCTTCCGAGAAATGGTTGATTGCGCTAGGATCACGTTCACGCTTAACGAAACTAGCAGAAATCTACAAGTGGAAACATGTCAGCAAATCACCTGAGAACAAATCTACTCAGTGCCATGATGCCTTTCACATACATTCCCGAAATCTTTTCGGGAATAGTCCAAAGGATTTCCTCTCTTAAATCCTGGTCCATCGCCTCAGGCTGTGTATCATTGCTCAACTTCATGCTGAGATATCTCTTGATATCTTCCTCTGTTGGTTTGATTTGAATCTCTGCGCTCCTAGTAAAATATCTCCCCAACTCATTCTGAATGTGTAACCACCCGGTCACGAATAGCCGGGTGCTAGATGATTCTCGCACGATTTGCGCTAGTGATCTGAAAAGCTCCGCTCGACGCTCTCTGGGAAACTCATCCAACGTGTAGATGCAATAATAGCTCCGTTGCGGGACACGAAGAGATGGGACCAGTAGCTTGAGGATTTCACCCTAACATGTAAGCCGTGGATTGCTCTTTGTGGGCGTGGAAGTCGCAGTACTGTACAGTCATGCGATAGCGGCAGGTTGCCCATCACTTTGATTGCATAGTGTTTCGATGACTGAAGCGCTACACAAAAAGATACTACTATTAAATTTTTATAGTCTCCCCAATTGCTCAAGAGAATGTTTTCTCATACCTGAGGAGTGTCTTGCCAACCCCGGGATCCCCATAGCAAATCAAGACAGGGCTAACCACCCCATCCCCACCAGTGCGCCAATCTACAAACTCGCCTCTTTGTAGAAGCCAATCGCCTACCCCTTCACTTGGGACTCCCTAATATCCCAATGCCTTTTCCGAGGAGCTAATGGAGATAACCATTCCAGAACTTGGCGTCTCTCATCCGTAACTGATATGTCACAATAGTTCCAGGTGTTGTAACCCTTTTTCCCGTTAGCACAGTTGATGTTGTATGAGCCGAGTTTCCAAAGTTCGGAGGTACCCATATCTCTCGCAATGTCGACAAAAGAGAGGAGAGGCAGGACGGTGGGCGATACTGGATACAGATGAATAATGGGCACCGTCTAATTATTTTTTCACCCCAAAGACCCCGAGAGACTTAAAAGGGACGGGGAATCAATCAATGGGAGACGCACACATTAGGCTGCGATGTTACTGCCCGCTATGGTAAGATTCAGTGTCACGAATGTTTTCTCCGGTAAGTTACCACCGGTATGATACTCCAGCACTCCAGCATGACGAGACATGCGTAAGTGGGTAAGGTAAATGTGGCAGTTCCAGATCGACAGGCTAGAAAAAACATGAGTGCTACCCGCACAGTACGACCCGAGTACTACACCACAGTGCACCACCAACGCGGCCTACAATTCGAGTACCAGTAGTCGGGCGGCTGAATTCAAGTACTTGTATGTGCGGGATCTTTGTAGCGGGAGCACTATGCGAGGTATCATACTGCGTTCGGGGGGGGGTTTTGAGTCAAATCTTGCAGACTTGTTATTAACTGACGAGGAAGAAATTAAAACTCTATTAGGTGGCAGAGCAGAGAATTTGCTTCAGACAGGGAGAATATATATATATACGGTACTGTGAAGTGATGAGTCCTAGGGATATTCTAAGGAGAAGAAAAACATAAAACGAGTGATATCTTGTGACTGTTTTGCTAGCTCTGCTCGCTTATACTCGTAACGCATACCGGTGACAAAGCTTTTGTCCCAGCAACAAGCACCTAAGAACCGGACGACATATCGCTACACAAGCCAGAATTACTACGCGCGACGCGTTCTACATTAACAGCAGATTTTCTAAATACGTGATCTTGGTGTAAAAAATAGGGAAGTTGCAACCGTTGTGGAAATAAAAGCGACGCTTGCAGGATGCAAGGTACTCCACTGAGTATTATGCTGGGGCGAATCGTCAGTGCAGTACAGTACCGTGCTACCCCGTGCTACCTTGAAGCCCTCCGAGAAGCAATTCCCCTCGCCCCAGGTTCAGCCTCTCCCGCTACCATCCATTGGCGTTATCATACTTCGCATGTGTGTTCTCACCCTTGGTATGACATACAGGTGTGGGCTTAGTTGCGGCGTTGTAGGGTTTCGTAGACTGCTTCAAAAAATTAAGCCCATTGAGTTAGCATTGTTGCGCGGTTGCGATATTACAGGTCCCTGGCATGAACGGACTGAACATCAGGGGGTCCCGGGAGCCGAAAGTCCTTTGCCAAGGATGCCAAATCACCCTGTAAATAGCAAAAGTAGTTAGCATAAAAGTAATCAAAAAGGGGGAACATTAATAGAAAGAAAGAAAAAAAGGATACTCTTTGCATCACTTGCATAAATAAACATTAAAATATTATAAATTATTAAAAATAATAATAAATACAAAAAATTAAAGTTTACCAGTGAGTATGACCTTCAGAAGTAGTAATAATAGCCTGTATCCTTTATGGCATTGAATTGATAAAGGTTAAAAGATGCTCCTCAGAAATTACATTCTATTCCTCCTATATTGCCTCTCCCATTTCCTCCAATCCATATGGCCTCAGATGCAGCTTATTTAGTTTATCTTTTGGAATAAATCAAACATTCTCAATTAGATTGAGATCCAGAGAGGAGGGTGGCCTGTTAAGTTTTGGAATACCATACTGCTCCTGAATCTGCCAAGTATGTTGTACTTGGTAAGCTGAAGCTCAGTCCTCCATGAGCTAAGGAGGATGAGCTGTATGCTTACTCTCTTGCTCCCAAAAAGAATGAAGCACCAGGACAAGGACATTATCAACATAACATTTTGATATTGTAGTACCCTAGTCCTTGTCCCAGAGAACAGGGTTATATTTTTTTACTTCCAAATTCCACCACATACCATAATGGTATGCTGCTTAGAGAATTTGGGGAAGAGACAATTATTGTGATACTCCTCCCTGAGATACTGGGTCACTCAAACCCAACTTGTATAGCCAGACAGCTAAATATAACACCCATCAGTCCGGATGATCTGGTACCAATCCTCTTCCATCCAATGTTGATGAGTAATAGTAAAAGCTAACTATTTTCTGTTGAAAATAGCTGCTCGCTATGCCAACAACTATCACGACTGCCACAACTACTACAACTACTACAACTACCACTCAACATGCTCAGAATCTGTCTACCATGTTTGCAATACATTCGACATGTTCTGAGCATGCTCAGCTTGCTGTTCATGCCACTACCTATCATTTATCCACCTGTCCATCCATCTGTCCATCTGTCCCTTTATTGTCCATCCCTTTATTTGCTCGTTTGTTTACTTGTTTATCCATTCACGCACTCGTTCACTCCCTCCTGTTCATTCTCCTCCCTCCACTTAGATTGTTGTGGTGGAAGTTGTTGTCGTACACTTTAGAAAAGCGCTTCTAATAGTAAAGGATATGAACTGCAGGGAGTTACAGGCCGTCGGGAGTCGCAGTCTTTATTCCTGTATTTCCTTTATTAGTGTGGAAATCAGGATGAGCACAGAGAGTAGTTGGATAGTGTGAGAGTTAGCAGGGGAGCACAGGAGGTAGTGGGGAAGCACAGGAGGTAGTAGAGGACTGCAGCAGGATATTAGAAGATCTTTGAGGAATCTGTTGTTTGTTTGTTTTTTCTTTTGTTAGCATAAGAGTGCATGGAATGGAATAGAATAGGAGAGATACCAGTATAAAACAGAAGGGAAAGGGAGGAGAGGAAGGATAGCTGATCGTTGTCGCTTATTTATACTCCTGTTTTTCCTGTTAATTTAGTTAGTATCATGAATTAGAGAGACTTGAGCAAGTGAACTGTTGAGAGAGCAAGTTTTTAGAGAGACAGAGAATCAGAAAGAGAAAGAATTTCCTATCCCTCTTGTAGCTGCCATCTTGGCATTTTGTTTCGGCCGAGCAATATTTTGTGACTGTTAGGAATACTGGGATCTAATACTTAGAAACCACCTGTAGTAGGGTAATCCCACTAAGAATAGAAATATTTGATTTCCAATACCCCCCTCTGGTTCCCGTACAGGACTTGCACATCATCGTACATATCAATCTCAGTTGAGTCCTGTGACTATAATGCCACAGAATTGAAGGTGTAAGAATAATACCATATACATTAAGTAAATCTACCAAATACTCAGAGTGTTACTAGGCTTCAAAGATGTGATGTCTTTTGCATGGATTATAGGTAACAGGATGTTTTCACACTAAGATATGGTATTGAATGGTAAAGGATCTCGACAAGAAACCAATATATTGCACCTGTCCTATAATAATCAGAAAAGTTAAGAACTCTGAGGAACACTACTACAAAAGCCAATTGAGTTCACAGAGTATTACAACTAGGTCCAGGAATGCTCTGTAGTTGCAAGAATGATTCCCAATACTAGAACAGCAATTGAAACCCTGTTACCCAGAGCAACCAAGGGTTGCTAACTGAGGGATTATCTGTTAATCTTATAGAATAACTTCCTATAAATTAGTAGGAAGTGCTACGGAATCTATCTATTAGTTGGATATGTAGTTATGGAGATTTGAACTCAGGTGACTTAGGAAGGTTGCAATTACGACTACCTCCATAGAAACAACCAGCAGATGAAACAGAGAATTTTATCAATGACAGAAACAATTAGGGCCAACTCAGTTCGACTTGAGAACTAGGCCATAAGTCTAAAGACTCTGATGATTGAATAATTACTATTGAGAATAGCATAGTTCATAGTTAGCAATATTGTAATTACCAAAGAGAGTGTGGTGATTTTCAGGGTCTCTAGGTACTCACATCTTTGAAGAATACTCAATGTTGCAAGTTATAATCAGAAAGGTACATAGTTGTATAATAGATAGATATAGTCCACAAATACTCAGACACACAATATAAATATTAAAGTACCTGTAACGATCCCCTTTCAGATAGTTAGTTATTGGCGACGGGGAATGATACTTATCTTTTCTTTCCCTTTCGTTCCTTGTCTTACGATAGCTCTAGGCCTCTGCCTATGTTACCGATAGTACAAGACCTTTGTCTTCTATCGGAAACACCTATAGTAAGCTTTCTCTAACTCGTCTTCGTAACAAAGGCTTCTTGGCGTAATGATAATGTTGCAATAAAGATAAAGATCGTAAAGGTATTTTATATTCGTTAAAGTAATATGTAGGAAAAGTACTTAGAACAAAGCGTGAAGAACCTATCTTCCTCTGCCGCATCGGCCTCCTTATATAGTGTTCTTCCCGCCTTTGATCATGTGACCTAAAGTGGTCACATGTGCAAAACCAAATCAAAACAAACTAGTCATGTGACCAAAGTGATCACATGCTCAAAACCCATGACCTTATAGCGAGGTCATGTGCAAAACTCATAAACCAATCATAACGCAATAAACAAGTCATATGACTCGACTGAGTCATATGCACGAAACCCATGACATCATAATAAGGTCATGTGTAAAACATAAATCATATGCGCAAGGCTTGCCCGTAAGGCATACTCGTAAGGCATACTCGTCAGGCGCATGTCCCATGACTCATACTCGAGCCATGTGCGAAAGCATCACAAATCCCACACATAACTAATCATACAACCCGAATAGGTTATATGCGTGAAACAATAACATACCTGTGACTCATAACCATGTGTCACGTGAAAACCCTTTCCTCACTAAGCCACGTTCGTGACAGTACCTCCCAAGCTTTTAGACATTATTGAGCAACAGAAAAGAGACCTTAACAAGATAATATTGTTCTTACAATTCTATTTTACTTTACTATTTTACTTCGCTCTCAGTAGTCATAAACGAAAAGAGTATAGTCTGAGCCTTCCGAGATAATCTCTATCTACAAAAACAAATCTTGGTTGGCTTAGACAACTCTGAGCCTATACAGGTTGTCTCCGCCTAACAGTGACGGCAGACCTACCTCTCTCCCAAAACAGTGATTGTTAATTTACTACTCTGGGCTTTTATTATTTTTATTATTTTCCTCTTCTATTTATCGAGGAATGGCTTTTACTAGGCAACCTTCTGGCAATAACTTTCCATTTGAAAGGCTTTCTGGAGTGCTCCCTCATAGGCATGGACCCTACAAGCTGCAGTAACATCTACAAGTTGTATTTTTTTAGTAAGTTGTGCTCATGATAGTTGTAGATACCAGTTGGCAATGGGTAGGGGTATTGAGGAAAAACTTCCTTCTATTTAGTTTCTTTAAAGTAGAGGGAGCATGGCAGATGTTGAAAACTATGCTGAGGCTAAGATTTTGGTCTTTGGCAATCTGTCAGTAGGTCCAACCTGCTGAATTGCACAAGGTTTAAACTGTGCATCACTGTTTATAAGATATCTATTCTTGCTTTAGCGATTCCATTTTTCTGAATATATGTGTAAGTGATATTTCATTATTCTCTCAGATTGAGAATTGTTTACTTACCGGCAATGTTGCTTTTTTTTCCTTCTTTCTCTTTCTCTCTCTTGTATCACAGTTTGTACGTATAAGTTCTCAATATTTCACAGAATTGATTAGTACAAATTGTTTTGAGAAGGAACCAAGGCAGTTGCATTGTACAATAATTTAGTTGAGTATGTTAGGAGTACTGGGATTTGATACCTAGGAACTATTGTAAGTAGGGTAACCCCACTCAGAATCGGAATCTCTGGTCTCCAACACCCCTCTCCAGCCCCCTTACTGGACTCGCACATCATCATACATATCTATCTTACTTGCATCCTGTGACTATATGGCCACCGACTTGAAGGTGTCAGAATAACACCATATACGTTGCTGCTGTCCATCTGACTGGATTCTGTTTGCAGGATATATGAGAAGGGACTCTCAACTAAGTCTGGGAAGTAGAATGGAGTAAATCCATCAACTACTTAGAGAGTTACTAGGCTTCAAGGATGTGACATCTTTGGCATAGGCTATAAGTGATCAGATAATTTTATACAAAAACATGGTATTGAAAGTCAAAAGATCTCAATAAGAAACCAATACATTCACACCTACCCTATGATAACTAGAAGAGTATGGAACTTCAAGGAATATTACCACAAAAGCTAATGCACTTCACAGAGTATTACAACTAGGTCCTTGAATGCACTGTGGTTGCGGGAATAGTTCTCAAAACTAAAATGGCAATTGAAACCCTACTACCCGGAGCAACCAGTGACTGCCAACTGAGGAATTATCTGTCAATCTAGTAGAATAGCTTTCTGCAAATTAGTAAGAAGTCATCCAGAAGATATCTGTAGGTTGAATACAGAGCTATGGGGGTTTGAAGTCAAGCGACTTAGGAAGATTGTAATTATGACTACCTCCATAGATACAACCCGCAGATGAAGCTAATCATTTTATCAATGATGGAGATAATTAGGCCCAACTCAGTTCAACTTGAAAACTGGACCATAAGTCTAATGACTCTAATAATTGGATAATTACTATTGGAAACAGTATAGTTCCTAGTTAGTATTACAGGAATTACTGAAGAGAGTGTGGTGATTTTCAGGGTCTTCCAGTGTTATCACCTTTGAAGAATACCCAATGTTGCGAGTTATAATCAGAAAGGTAGATAGTTGTATAATAGATAGATATAGTCCATGAACACTCAGACATAGAATATAAATATCAAAGTACTTCTCAAGCTTTTAGACATCATCAAGCAACAGTGAAGAGACCTTAACAATATAATCTTGTTCTTACAATTCTATTTTACTTTACTTACTTTACTTTGCTCTTAGTAGTCATAAATGAAACAAGTATAATTTGAGCCTTCCCAGACAATCTCCATCTACAGAAACGAATCTTGGTTGGCCTAGACAATTCTGTTTTTTTTTCCTAAGATTGTCTCCACCTAACAGGATAGAATATAGAGTAAATCTTGGTAATGATAATAGTGATAGCAGAAGTTTTACAACTTAATCATAATATATTATTTCTTGTATTTATTTAATAATTATCTACAATTTCACCTTCTTTACTCACTTATAATTACCTTCTTCCTTTTTTCTATTCAATTCTCCACACTTTTATAGCTTTTTACAGTAAATATTTCCATCTTATCTAATTGTTTCCTGTTATTGCTGACCTTTCTAGACGAAGAGGTTATAATCGCTAAGAATTAGACTTCTCTAATGCTTGATCTCCTTTGGCCGACCTGACCTCAATTGGTTTCAATGTACCGTACACCACCTGTCTTCTCCCACTGGTGGCCAACGAGGGCAGGGCATGCGGTCCCATATCCCTGGAACCATTATCTCTCACTGTCCTAATGGCTGGTATAGTAGTACTTGATTTTGAATATGACCTTTGGTGATCCCCTACCTTAAACAATAATTATACTCATTAAGCTCTGCATGTTATATTAGATTACACTAGAGTACATCTCCTATAGGCTCGGACGTCACTATTCAATAGGATCTGGAGCTCCCTGCACGTCTCGATTCTCCACATCAATATCTGCCACCCTACCTACACAGATTAACATCTACATCCCAGTACGCGGGAAACATCGTTCCAATCTCTTGCGATAAGGGTGTGCTAAAAACTGGGACCTGTCTTAACAGCCCCTATCGTATATCTTAGACACTTCAAAAGCCAAGGTTATCACTTTCGAGAAAACTTTCTTGCGCTCTTGATTTTTTGGAACTGCTGTAATATCATAAATTTACCCTAGTTAAACCTGACCGGCATCCACTGCGCGATTGTGTGTGCGGTGTCCAATAGCTGGATCTCTAAATGTTAAGATGTTGGTATCAGCTCGTTTTCTGCACCGCAACGGTTGCTTGGGCAATCTGTCGATGGGTCTGATTAGTGCATACTTTAGCGATGCTTAACCACGATATGCGGACTAATAATTTAGGCTCCCAGAGAGCTTGAAAATTGGTTCGGGTGGGGGAGAGGAGAAGAAAAGAAAGAGAGAAGGGATGAGATGGGATGAAGGAAGGGCGGGCGCCATTATGTGAGTGGATTTTCTATGTGTCATGAGCGCGGTTGAGTCTTCTAGACCGTGGAAAATTAAATTTTGGTGGCCTGTCCATCATAATTATTAAAATTATTTCCCCAACCGCCCAATCCCATCGTACCGAAATAATAATTAGTATGATACTCTATCTAATCCCATCAACACCACGCTCGGCCAACACAACACATGCGGAATGGAATATGAAAGAAGAAAAAATAACGCAAGAAAGGGATAGACGTGAGACCGCAGAGTATAGAATGAAAAGGCTGGATGTGGGACAAATGAACCTGAACAAGAATACGAAAAGTACGGGAACCAAGCAATTCTGGGGGATTTGTGGTATTGCAGAAAGAAAAGGTAGAAAGAAGAGAGATAAAGGTAGCGGATAATACTAGTGGTGGGCATCTATATCATCCATCGCGGTGTTGTAGTCGTCCGGGGATATGATTAGAGGATCGATAGAGCCACTATCGAGAGTATGCGATTGCAGGCTCAAGTTGTCCTCATCGAACAAGTTGGGGATGCTTTTTCACGTGGGAGTGTTTGAGGACGGGAGGGTAGCTGGGGAGCGGGCTTCCCACCATAGTCGCCGGGGGTCTTGGAATTGACACCGGCCCGCTCTAGGAGCAGCTTCACCGCTCGCAACTTGCAGAGGTATCGCGAGATCTGGCGAATAGCTTGGCAACACAAACCAGGAGGATCCCCTGTATTACGTCCCTATATCGAATAGGAAGTGAGCGAAAAGAGTGCCAAAACTTCCAACACAAGGTCCGTCAAGCATTGATCTCATTTCTTGAGATTTTTTTTAGTCTTTTTGATTCTGCCAGTTGAATTGGTGGGGCCGGGAAACGCCAAGTAATGCCCAAATTTCCGGATACTTTTGAAAATGGCAAGTGTGCTCTGATGCCCATTCCGTGCCGCCCCCGGTAATGATGATCGGCCGGACTTCTTGGATGAGACAGGGTTGGCCTTATGTTCAAGGAGCAGACCTACTATACCCCCGTGCCCATTCCGAGTCGCCTGCGACAGTGGTGTTTGGCCGTAGTCATCAGATGAGTCGGGGTTGACTTCCCTGCGCTTAAGGAGCAGCCTTACTATATTTTCGTGCCCATTCCCAGCGGCCACCAACAGCGGTGTTTGGCCACACTTGTCAAATGAATTGGGCTTGACTTCTTTGCGTTGAAGTAGTAGTTTCACAATACCCTCATGCCCAATCCAAGCCGCTCCCAACAGTGGTGTTTGGCCGTGGTTATCAGATGAGTCAGGATTGACTTCCCTACGTTCGAGGAGTAGCCTCACTATATCCTCATGCCCGTTCCAAGCAGCCCACGACAGCACTGTTCGGCCGTCCTCGTCAGATGGGTCGGGGTTGACTTCCTTGCGCTCGAGTAGCAGCTTCACTATGCCTCCGCGCCCGTTTCGAGCCGCCTGCGACAGCAGCGTTCGGCCGTACTTATTGAATGGCTCGGGGTTGACTTCCTTGCGCCCTAGGAGCAACTTCACTACTCTCTCGTGCCCATTCCCAACCGCGAACGACAGTGGCGTTTGGCAGGTGCTATCAGGTGAGTCGGGATTGACTCCCTTGCGTTCAAGGAGCAGCTTCACTATACCCTCGTGCCCATGCCCAGCAGCCCGCGACAGCGGTGTTCGGTCGTGGTTATCAGATGTGTCGGGATTGACTTCCTTGCGATTAAGGAGCAGCTTCACTATACCCTCGTGCCCATTCTCAGCCGCCCCCGACAGTGGTGTTTGGCCGTCATTATCATTTGAGTCAGGATTAACTTCTTTGCGTTCAAGGAGTAGCTCCACTATACCATGTTGCCCATACCGAGCCGCCCACGACAAGAGTGTCTGGCCGCCCTTAAGGCATGAGTCAGGATTGACTTTCTTGTGTTTAAGAAGTAGGTTCACTATACCCACGTGTCTATTCTCAGCCGCCAACGACAGTGGCGTTTGGCCGTATCTACCAGGTGAGCCCGGATTGATATCGTTGCGTTCAAGGAGTAGCTTCACGATACCCTCGTGCCCATTCTCAGCCGCCCACAACAGCGGGGTTTGGCCATATCTACAAGTTGAATCGGGATTGACTTCCTTGCGTTCGAGGAGTATCTTCACTATACCCTCTTGCCCATACCGAGCCGCCCAAGACAAGAGTGTTTGGCCGCCGTTAAGCGGTGGGCCGGGATTGACTTCCTTGCGCTCGAGGAGAAGCGTCAGTATATCCACGTGCCCATTCTCAGCTGCCCACGACAGAAGCGCCTGACCACCGTTAAGAGATGAGGCGGGGCTGACTTCTTTGCGCTTGAGGAGTAGCTTCACAATACCCTCGTACCCACCCCGAGCCGCCCGCCACAGCGGTGTTTGGCCGTCATTATCAGATGAGTCAGGATTGACTTCCTTGCAATTGAGGAGTAGTTTCACCATACTCTCGTGCCCATTCCCAGCCGCCCATGACAAGAGTGTTTGGCCGCCGTTGAGGGATAGATCAGGATCGACTTCCCTGCGCCCGAGGAGCAGCGCCACTATATCCACGTGCCCATTTTCGGCCGCCCACAACAGCAGTGTTTGACCGCCGTTAAGAGTTGAGGCGGGGTTAATATCCTTGCGTTCGATGAGTAGCTTCACTACGCCTCCGTGCCCATTCTGAGCCGCCCTCATTAGTGGCGTTTGACCAGTGTCATCAGATGAATCGGGATTGACTCTTTTGCATTCAAGGAGTAGCTTCACTATACTCTCATGTCCATTCTGAGCTGCCCCCGAGAGTGGTGTCTGGCCGCCGTTGTCAGATGAGTCGGGATTGACTTCATTGCGCTCGAGGAGTAGCTTCACTATTCCATCGTGCCCACCCTGAGCAGCCCGCCACAGAGGGGTTCGGCCGTAATTATCAGATGAGTCAGGATTGACTTCCTTGTGTTCGAGGAGTAGCTTCACCGTACCCCCATGCCCATTCTGAGCCGCCCCCGACAGCGGTGTCTGGCCGCCGTTGTCAGATGAGTCGGGATTGACTTCATTGCGCTCGAGGAGTAGCTTCACTATTCCATCGTGCCCACCCTGAGCAGCCCGCCACAGCGGGGTTCGGCCGTAATTATCAGATGAGTCAGGATTGACTTCCTTGTGTTCGAGGAGTAGCTTCACCGTACCCCCGTGCCCATTCTGAGCCGCCCCCGACAGCGGTGTCTGGCCGCCGTTGTCAGATGAGTCGGGGTTGACTTCATTGCGCTCGAGGAGTAGCTTCACTATTCCATCGTGCCCACCCTGAGCAGCCCGCCACAGCGGGGTTCGGCCGTAATTATCAGATGAGTCGGGATTGACTTCCTTGCGATTGAGGAGCAACTTCACTATACCCTCGTGCCCATTCCGAGCGGCCCCCGACAGTGGCGTTTGGCAGTACACATCAAATGAGTGGGGATTGACTTTCTTGTAATTGAGGAGTAGCTTCACGATACCCTCGTACCCACCACGAGCCGCTCGCCACAAGGGTGTTTGGCCGTCATTATCAGGCGAATCGGGATCAACTTCCTTGCGACTGAGGAGTAGCTTCACTACACCCTCGTGACCATTGCGAGCAGCCCCCGACAGTGGTGTTTGGCCGTCATTATCCGGTGAGTCGGGATTAACTTCCTTGCGATTGAGGAGTAGCTTCACTATATCCTCGTATCCGTTCTCAGCCGCCCATGACAGTGGTGTTTGGCCGTGGTTATCAGACGAGTCGGGATTGACTTCACCGCGCCCGAGGAGTAGCTTCACTATACCCTTGTGCCCACCCTGGGCCGCCCGCCAGAGTGGGGTTCGGCCGTAATTATCAGATGAGTCAGGATTGACTTCCTTGCGATTGAGGAGCAGCCTC
This sequence comes from Tuber melanosporum, assembly GCF_000151645.1. Taxonomy (NCBI): domain Eukaryota; kingdom Fungi; phylum Ascomycota; class Pezizomycetes; order Pezizales; family Tuberaceae; genus Tuber; species Tuber melanosporum. Next base: position 1,739,822 of record NW_003298863.1, on the reverse strand, counting down.
ACTATACCCTCGTGCCCACTCTCAGCCGCGCCCGAGAGTGGTGTTTGGCCGCCGTTATCAGATGAGTCGGGATTGACTTCGTCGCATTCGAGGAGTAGCTTCACTATACCCTCGTATCCATCTGTAGATGCCCTAAAGAGCGGCGTTCGGCCTTCACTGTCTGCGATATTGGGATCTATATTCCCTAATTCCAAGAGTAACTTACAAACCACTTCGTTCTTGTTTCTGACGGCCCACAAAAGTGGTGTGAGCCCCACAATATCCTTTCCGTTCACCTCCCAATCCCTGGACTTAATCAGAGTGATGGCGATATCCACAACCCCGAAGTACGCGATAGCGTGCAATCCGGTAAACCTGCTCCCGCAGCGCTCAGGCTCACGAACGTGATAAAATGGCCAGATAGTCTGATTCACTAGAAGCAACTTTGCAGATACATGACGATCATACAGGTCAAGAAGTTGAAGTGCGAGGGGTTTTGTACGTTTTGCTAATTCCTTTCTAGCATGGACTCCCCAGTAACAAGAGGCATATTCGAGAAAGGGTGCTTGGGGTGGGGGGGACAGGAGAGTAGGAGGTAGGTCCTTAATGCTCTGAAAGTTGAGATATGTGAGACAAATCTCTGCCATTTTCGAGTGGGCACTACTGAAAAGATGAGGATGTCCTCCGAGATACTCTTGGAGAGTCAAATGTACCAACCGAACTCCCGATCGATCCTCATCCATTATGACCAGTCCTAGGCAGGACCTTAATAGTGTTTCTATAGCAGGCACATTCTCGAGGTCTTCCTCTTTCGAACCATTTTCGATTGCTAGCGCATGGCGTAACTCCTCCATGCGCAATGGCCGCTCGGACCGCGATATCCACATCAGTGCCTCAATCCCGAGTTTCCCCTTGTCTCCGTCTTGCGCCATAATCCGCTCGAGAGTTGCAGCATAGGCACCACCCAGTTCCAAACTATTATCTATCTGTCCAAGTGTTTTTCTCCTCCGGGAAATAGTTGGCTGAGCTAATATTGCGTTCATGCTTAACGAAACTAGCAGAAATCTACAAGTGGAAAAACGTCAGCAAATCATCCGAGAGTAAACCTACTCAATGTCGCGATATCTTTCACATACATTTCCGAAACCTTTTCGGGAATAGTCCGAAGGATTTCCTCTCTTAAGTCCTGGTCCATCACCTCATGATGTGTATCATTACTCAACCTCATACTAAGATATTTCTTGATATCTTCCTCCGTTGGCTTGATTTGAATCTCAGCGCTTCTGGTAAAATATATCTTTACCTCATCCCGAATGTGTGGCCGACCTGTCAGGAATAGCCGAGTGCAGGGTGATTCTTGAGTAATCCGCACCAATGATCTAAAAAACTCTGGTCGATGCTCTCTGGGAAACTCATCCAACGCGTCGATGCAAATATAGCTCCGTTGCAGGGTTCGCAGCGACGAGATTAGTAACTCCAGCGTTTCACTAGACCCAAGCTCTCGACCTCCGATTTGTTTTTTTGACTTCCGAAATGCCGTCCCAATTTCCTTCGGAATATGTTCCAAGCCGCTTACGACTTGCTTGAGGATTGCGCCTAACATGTAAGCCGTGGATTGCTCTTTGTGGGCGTGGAAGTCGCAGTACAGATACGCGACGGCGGCCGGTTTCCCACCACTTTGATGGCGCAGTGTTTCGATAACTAAAGAACTACCCACAAACATCACTATTTAGTCTCCCCCATTTGCCCCAGTATATGCTTTTTTCTCATACCTGAGATGTGTCTTGCCAACCCCGGGATCCCCATAGCAAAGCAAGACAGGGCTAACCACCCCATCCTCACCAGTGCGCCAATTTACAAACTCGTCTTTTTGTAGAAGCCAATCGCCTACCCCCTCCGCCTGAGATTCTCTAACATCTCGATGCCTTTTCTGAGGAGCTAATGGAGATAGCCATTCCAGAATCTGGCACTTCTCGTCGGTCACCGTGAAGTCGCAGTTGTTCCAGGTGTTGTTGTAACTATCGTTCACATTACCGCAGTTGATGTGGGAAGGGTTTGGCTGTCGAGACTCCAAGTTATTCATGGCGCTCGCTATGTTAACGAAAGCGAGGAGAAAGGAGAGAGCTGCCGGTGGTGATGGAATTTGTTTTGCTTGGGGGAAGCTGGGGGTTTATGATAGGAGTAGAAGGGTAAACACCGTCCAATTATTTCCATGCCAACTAAAACCTGACCGAGGCTCAGAAGTAGTGGTAGATCAATGCGGGATGCACACAGTACGGTAAGCGACAACTTTACTGCTCGTTAGGGTGATAGAATGCCGAGAATGTGCAGGGAAAACAGAAGGCGGTACAGTACAGTACTCGTACTGCTGCCTAGCAGCCCCGGTACCGTACCCCAGTACTGTGCACGCCCGTTCGCGAAGCCTTGGGGGAAAATGAGGTATCATAATGTGTCCATATCTTGGCGGCAACAAAAGTATTAATTTACTTGTCCGCGGATTTTGCGAGCGGGGCTGTACGAGTACTGTATTCGTACTCTCAGCTGTGCAAGGGTCTATCTATCATAGCGCAAGGGGGTTGATGTTGGTTTTGGTCAAGATCAGTGGTGAGTAAATTTAGCAACCATCTTGTCCGAAAACTCCAGCTCTCCACCGCCCAGCAAGACCCCAGAGAGTACCGGTAACCCCTCGATGGATATATTATACGGCACAATACTTGTAGTGGATGCCAGGAACTTAATCCATCAACTATTGTTCCAAGTTGACCAAGACAAGAGGAAATGGAGATCCTTTCAGGGCCCTGCTTCTCCATTGTCTCACTACTACCCAAACTTTACGACAGTTATCCACCACACCACCACTTTATGCCTAACCTCATTTTTATGCTATGATACTAGACTATATGATTTTTTTTTGAATCCGTGGTACGATGGAATAATAGCTATGGGCAATTAGAAAAATCTCAGTTTGCCACCGGTTGTCGAACGCACATCTATATTATAAAATTTTTAATATTGCAATAATTATGCTCAAGTTTACGCCATAAGAGTACCTGCCTAAGAAATGCTTTTTTGAGCCGGTCCGGTGGGAATCATCTAAACCAACTTTTAAAATTTAAACAGAGTGATACTCCGTGATTGAGCTACAAGTATGATACAAGTCCAAAGGAGCGACCTGGCAGCACCACCCATTTATCAGTGGTACTCTGTTACCCGGGACATTGCACGGATGGCCCCTTTGGAATTGAAGTTCGAATACGGGTTGAGCCACAAAAGTATCGGGTTGAGCCACAACTGAACCTTGTCCATATTTAAATATTTTTTCATCACCTTTCTGAGGCTGAGCTTGCTCATTCCTCTACCGCCACCGGCGATTTTGGCTCTTGCGTTTACTAGGTAGTCTAGCCGAGCCCCGGGCCGAACCCAATAAAGCCTGGCCCGAGCTTAGATTGAAGTAATCCAGATGCGCCTAACAACAAGGGACCAAATTGGTGGACTCGCCAACAGTGCTCTCACTCCCAACAGCCCCGGACTTGTACTAGTACACAATAACATTGGGACCGACATTGTAAACTGAATCCCCGGAATCGAACGGCACGGAGGAACGGAAGTCTGCGAGTTTAAGCACCAAACACAGGGAGGGAAATAGCACATCGTGTTCCGGGCTGAAGAGAGCTTCGCTTTCCCTGCTGCAGACGAAGAGGCGTAAGCGGGATGACATTCAGCAATTGGAGTCGAAACATTTAGAAGCGCGATATTTTCTATTTTAAGACCTAATGCTTCTTTTCTTTATTTTCAACTTGTTTGCTTTTTCCTGCTCACTTTCTCTGCTCGAGAGCTTTCAGTGACTGCCTTTCTGTCTGCCAGGGGATCAACCTCTTCGTGACTCTTCCCACACTCCCTCTACACAGCTCGCCGAGTAATTCCCCGACAGCCCCCGGAAATGGCAGGGACGTACAGGGGTTCCTGGGGCTTCTTCTAGTGCTGAGAGTCTGTGTGCAGGAAGGGATATAGTAACTAAGCCTACAGGGGGGATACTGGGCGCTCTTGCGGCTGGTTTTGAGTCGGAAATACCTTGGAAGAGAAATGCCATAAGTAATGGAGAAGATAGAAGGGGCATGAGTGAAGCTGCGATGAGCTAGATATGTAGTATAATGTTATACGATTCTCTTTCATTTCCTGCCGGCGAACTGGAATATTGAGAGGGGGAGGTCCATCCATGACCGCAAGAGGATTAACGAATACCAAAAATTACAAGTAGAAAAAAGTACGAAGGACAAAAAGAGCCGCCCCAACGATGAGGACTCTAAGAGCAAACATCATCACCTAGACGGAGTCTAGAAGTGCCACCAAAGCCCATATCGATGTCAGACTGTGTTAACCTGTGCTGGAAATAGCTGTATATTTCCTTAGTTAGGGGTTACTGCAACGGTGCACCTCTAGGCGCTAATTCTACTCTATTCTACCTTTGACAAAAGAAATAAATGGTTACAACCTCGCTGACTAAGTCACGATGTATCGCTCGACTTCAGTCACATGAGTGTTGGAAATATCCGCACCATTGCGTACGTACCGGGATGTGCTAGCCGAATGTTCTAGCTCTGTAATTTTTCTTCTCACCTATTTTTTTCTCTTCTTCGCTCCTTCGCTTCTCTCGTACAACATCTCCCGTCCTCTCAAGCCACCTTGCCTCGACCGTGTGAAACCTCCCTACAGTGAACCTAAACATCAAGTCCGTCCGTTCAGGCAGCTGCCCGGGACGGCCGGGCAGGCCCTATGGGTATGATAATGACCGGGCCCTACAGATACCCGCCGGGAGATGCCATTAAATTTTGTTCTATCACAATATTATCATGAGCCCTTAGGGCCGGGGCGTCAGCCCCTAGGATAGCGGCGTTTGTGAAAGACGGACACCATGCACTGCAGCCCTTACCCACCCTGCCCGGGACGCCCGAGGCGGTTGGGAACACTGAATTAATACGATATCTTGCCTGAATATATGATAAGCCAAGGGTGATGGGGTGATTAGTCCCTCGCCCACCTCTGTGTCCAAATCCGCCTCCCCGCATGCATATGTCGTAACTTTCGCGAGATGTCTATCACGCTTGCCAATGAACAAGCAAGCAGCATAGTTTTCCAAGACAGAAGGAGTATCTTCACAAGCGGTAAATCGACACTGTCCTCCCAATTCGAACAGCCTAAAGTTATCTGGCCCCCGGTCTCAAATGTTATTCTAGGGAGTAGGAATGGTCCACTGTAATTTTTGTCGACACGCTCTAGGGCCTCTAATACCAAATTTGGGATCTCCGTTGTACTTTCTATTGGGCTGTGGCTGACGGGATTACCTTTGGGCTCTGGGAGAACGTGCTGAGTTTTTGGAGGTGACCTGAAGCAGAGTAGCAGTCTTGGTAGGGGGGTGTGCAGCTCAGCCCCCCACGGATACTTGGTTCAATGGGTGGGAAGTCAATATTTTCCACCCGCAACGTGGTGTAGAACCACCTACACCACCGAAGTGGACACTAAATGGAGATTGTTTCTGGGCTGGGGGGTATGGTGGACTGACGGGATAGCAAAAGTAGGTGGGGGAAACGAGAGGGATTTAGATGCTACAGCGACCCGGCAGAAGTGCCCACGATCCGAGACCTTGTGGTTGAGCAATAGTGCCCCCGGAAGTGGGGCGGATGGTGGGGTCTCGAGCTTGAGAGTTGTCAACGATCAGCCTGCGAGAACAACGGAGAAATCAAAGGAAACTACGCTATCTACTTGTGCGGTGTTACCGATCGCTCAGGAGATCCTAGAGTTGAAGGAACATAGTGAGTTGTGGTCACCAGCAATTATCCCAGGAGGGTTGTAGGTGGTTCCATTCGTTCTGGGGTTCTTGTGATTTATAGGAAGGGTTTTCCGGGCTTGTCTTTCCTTTGCCGCCATAGCAGTAGCCTAGGAAATAAGAACACGCATGGGGGAAAAGATATACAAGCAATATCCATGGAAGGATCAGGATGATTTTACGTTTTATATCTGCTCCTATCTCTGCTATTGGCTTAGTGGGTTCCGAATAAGGAAATGAAGTTTATGGCAGTACCTCTCCTATGGACCCTCCATAATGATCAATTCCGATTCGATCCCGCTCACTATACTGCTATCGCTACCGGTATTTATCAAGAGCCCCAAGAGGAGACCAGGTGTTCGGAAAGAAGAGAAATTTAAAGTGATAGTCGCTCACATGGCCGGACCAGGAAATTTTTCTTATATCTATTGTCCAAGGCTATCCGATAGTTCAGGAAACTAGGGCAATTCTCTGGAGGCAGAAGGAGATGAAACCTTCAGACCCCCCCAGTTGCTGTCACGTCTCTTCTGAATATTTTTGGAGTTCATTTTTTCGCTACTGACATCCCCAGACCTATTACCTACTACTAAGAAGAAGAATGAGGACGAGACGTGGATTAGTTGGTTTGGACAGGCGCCTTTTGCTAAAGGGTGCAGGGAAAAAATCACGATCAATTGCGCGAGTTGAGGATTTTGACAAGGGCAGCTTAGGAATGTGAAACATGTGTCACGAACACTTCCGACGAGTGACTGTAAGCCATCTCCCCGATACAGCTTGTTGTATCATACGCCGGATGAGGATACCCAACGAAACGAGAGGAGAGTGATTACCACGCTACCCCAGCTGCGACGCAACCTTGTTCCGCTTCGTAAATTTCGATTGCTAGCGACGCAGGACCTCCGATCATCGAGCAAAACTTGACTTGCTCCACCAGCAACACTTGGGTTCTCTCCCGCCCCACTTGTCCCCCCCCATGGTCGCCTTTCCGTCGCTACCTCCACGCAATGCCGTTTATCAATCCCCCGACAATCGCCAGTAATATGCCGGTGTGGGTATGCAGATGTCCCTGAAGCTCACTTTAGTGGCGAGAATACCCGTGCAAGAAGAGTTATAAAACCAGGACCCATCGGGCAGACCCTGTGCGGTTAGCTTTGTTGGAAATACGGGAATGAGAAATACCACGACGAATGGGGAAGGAGAAGGAAGGTACATGAGCAGAGTTGCGATGATGCCCCCTTCCATTGCTCGCCCCCGAGCCCAGCCTATTCAGAGGGGGGAGGTTTGTTCACAGCCAAAACAGGGAGGGAAAATGTCAAAAATTACAATCATGGCAAAAGCACGAAGGAGAAAAGGTACCATCCCAAGAGCGAGAGGGCCCAGGGAACGAACATCATCATCTAGCCAGAGCTGGGAGCATAGCCGCCACAGTCATACAGGTATCAGGCCATGTTGATCCGGGTTGGCATTGTGATAACTCGCACATTTCCTCAGCTGGGGTTACTACAGTAGTTGATCCCGGGATGTCGGTTCTACTCTATTCTCTCTTCGACAGAAGAAACAAAAGACTACACGGAAAGATTGAAGTCACGAAACATCACTCGACTATAATCATAGGTGCGTTCTAGCTCCTGGTAAAAGGGAGACAAGTGTGCGGGCACGAGTGCCTAGCGTTCCAGGAAATAGACAGGCCACCTAAATACGAAGCACGAAAGCCCCTTTCTAAGCGTCACGCCACGGCGTGTAGACATCTCTCCGGTGCTGCTTGTGGTATGCTGGATGGGAACATCCAACACGTAGAAAGGAATCACTACCCCCAGATGTGCTACTCTAACCACGACGCAGCCCCCATCCTGCTTCGTAAACTCTGACATCCAGGGATGCAGGACCTCTAGCCAAGAAGCCAGATGAGATGGGAGACTTTTTGGTCACATAATGTCATCCGTACCATTTTACCCTCCCAATGGGTTCCCACAGTGTAATTGTATAACACTGTAAAGATTTAATAAGATACCGCGTAGTACGGCAACTTGCCGTAAAATCACCAGACGCTGTTAACCACGGTGGTGTAAAAAACTCTATACCCCAATGGAGATGTGAGAGTGGGGAATGATTTACACATTGCGAGGGAGGAGGAAACGAAAGCCCATTTAAGGTTTTGAATACATAGCTAAGCCGCAGCACTATGATGCGAACGCGAACATCGTAGATCCAACTTAGATCTTCCTCAGCAGTGCCCTCCCGCACAAAATCCCCTTTACACGCTACCAAAGCCTTATCTTTAATTCTTTGGCTTAACAATCCTCTAACCCCTACAGGTTGGTGGTCTAAAATCCGCTTATCATAAGGAAAATCAATTTATCAGCACCTCCCGCTGCATGAACCACCTTGGCAAGAGACACCACTACCCGGCATCAAATTTTATAGTGTGGGCACCGATTTCAGGTATCGCGCCTTACAGCTATAATTTACGGCGCGATCCCAACTATCCACAATACAGTAATGGAAGGCATAACTAGTAAGTGCCGCGCACTGTCGGAGACCGGGCGTGCAAAGTGGAAGATCGGATATAAGTACGGATGGAAGAATGCCGGAAGATGCTGTACAGGGAGGCACAGATTGGCGGTAGCGAACGTTGTTTTCCCATCCTGTGCCCGAATCCGCTCGAGGGTTGCAGCATAGGCATCACCCATTCTCATGCCATTAGTCACCAGACTAAGTGTTTTTCTCCTCCGGGAAATGGTTGACTGTGCTAAGATTGCGTTAACACTTAACGAAAGTAGCAGAAATCCAGAAAGATGTCAGGAGATGGCTTGAGAATAAATCTATGAAATGTCACGATATTCCCACATAAAGTTGCATTCCAGAAATACTTTCAGGGATGGCCCTCAGTATCTCCCCTCTTAAAACCCGGTCCATCGCCTCAGGCTGTGCATCATCGCTCAACCTCCTGATTAGATATCTCCACGCTCATGATAAAATACCTCTTTCTCTCCTCCTGAATGTGTGACCGACCTGTCAGGAATAGCGGAGTGCAGGGTGATTCTTGAGTAATCCGCACCAATGATCTGAAAAACTTCGATCGATGCTCTCTGGGGAATTCATCCAACGCGTCGACGCAAATATAGCTCCGTCACAGAATTTGTAGTGACGAGATTGGCAACTCGAGCATTTCACCAGATTCAAGCTCTCGGCCATCAATCCGTTTTTTAACCTCTGAAATGCCACCTCGATTTCCCCCGGATATGTTCCAAGCCGCCTTGACAAAACAGAGGAGCAGGTAGGGGGCGGGGGGCAACAATAATGCTAGCGAAATTTGTTGTGGTTGCGGGGAGGGGTGGCCTTATGCGATGGCGCTACAAAAGCATGCTACCGTATCGTATCATAGTAAGCGCCGTCTAACCACTTCCGCGCCAAGGAAAGCCCGTCGGAGACTCAACAGGAGCGCAAAACCCATGTGTGACGCACCCAGGAGGCTACCGGTAGGATTTTACAGCCCAGCATGCCCACCACACCTCGTCTCTTCTTCGCATCCACCATCCAATCTGCACTCATACCAACCACAACAATATTACCAGCTGCTGCTGCAGCCTCAATAGCAATACCAACCCGAGCGCTCCCTTTCGTCCTAAAACAAATGTCAACAACCACCCCCCGCGCCCCCGCCGGCAGCGGCAACGGTGCAAGCCGACCTCCAAACCCCGCCTCCGAAATCCGCACAATCTCCAAAGCACTAAGCTACACCCTCCGCCACGGCGCGGTTAAAGAAGGCCTGGCACTGCAAGACGACGGGTACGCCAACGTCGGCGAATTGGTTCCTCCCACTCCGCATCCCTTCCCCCTCCCGTGCTAGCGCTAACAGTCGGCCAGCTCCAACTCCCAAAATTCCGCAAAATGAGCCTAACATTCGAAAAGCTCCGCCAAGTCGTTTCCGAGAACGACAAGCAGCGCTTCTCCCTCACCCCCACCGCCGCTACCGCTACGGCTACCGAGCCGGCTGCGACAGCGGAAGACCCACATACCTACCTTATCCGCGCAACCCAAGGCCACTCCCTCCCCCTCACCAACACTAGCACCCTCCTTACCCCACTCCCACCCAACATCACTTGCGCCGTTCACGGCACATTCTACCCCGCGTACGAGGCGATACTAGCCTGCGGGTACCTATCCCGCATGGGGCGCACCCACATCCACCTCGCCACGGGCGAGATTGGCGTGAAGAGTGGGATGAGGGCGGACGCGCAGGTGCTCTTCTATGTGGACGTGGGGAGGGCAAGGAGGGAGGGTGGTGTCGAGTTTTGGATTAGTGAAAATGGGGTCGTGCTTACTGCCGGTGATGAGTTGGGGAGGCTTGGGTTGGAGTTTGTTGAGAGGGTGGTGAGTAAGAGCTTGGGTGTGCTGTGGGAGGGGGGCAGCGTTGTGAAGGAACTGCCACAGGAGGTCAGGGGGGGGAGGATGCCGGTTGGGAAGGGGCATGTCAAGATGGGGAGGGGTGGTGGTGGGAAAGGTGGAAGAGGTAGAAGGGGAGGGAGAGGCGGGGGTGGAAATGAGGATGTGGGAGAGGGGACAAGTAGAATCGGTGTTGTAGATCCTTGAATAGACCCCTACTTCTCACTCAACAAACGGGCATATTCTCTTTGCCATTATAATCGCTAGAAAAGTCTGTGTATTACAACCCGTTATCTACCTTACTACAAATCACACACAACCCTTCAATAGATCCCCGGGACAATCCTTGATGGGACAAGGTCCGTATACCTCTTCCAGTCCGCTCCGTACTTGAGCTTGCACTTAGCCTCGTCCCTGCGGTCCCGATGAAGGAGCAGAATGGCAAAGTAGACGACGTAGAAGTAGCTGAGAGGGCCTCTATATCCTGTCGGCAGACACCACGCCCAAGCCATGATCCAGTCCCCCAAGTAGTTGATATGTCTAGCGATACCCCACCAGCCAGTGATCATCAACCTTGATCCACTCTTGGTCTCGATGTACTTGATATGAGCCAGCTTGGGATCGTTAGGATCAGTCCTAAAGTCGTGCTTTTCACGATTAGCTCTCCTGAAGATCCAGTAGCCCAATCCCTGAACAGCCAGAACCCCGACGACACCTAGAAGGCCGAGTTCGAAAGGGTGCATGGCGAGGTATCGGGATTGAAGAGAGTAGTTGAATGGCAGCCACATCAAGTCTCCGAATGAAAGCATGAATCCGAAACCATCGGTGGTCACGTCCATTGTCGTGAGGACCGCTGGCTCATTGTGGAGTGCGTCACAGACGTACCATAAGTGGAAAGCATTGACGAGGATCATGCTATCGGTGATTTTGCCATGAGTGTTGTATTGGTGGGCCATGAAGGCAAAGTTTAGGATTGGCCAGAGGATCATGCCGGGTCGGAGTTCGCTGAAAACTTTGATGTCAAAACTGCCGATACGCGGGTTGAGAGGGCGGCCGAGGAACCACTACATTTTTGTTAGTTTGAAACATGGGAATGAAGTGAAAGGGGGATGCACATCGTAAATAAAATTTCCAGTGTCGTTCGCCAAAAGCTCCCCGGTAAAGAAAGAAGAGATGTAGCAGTAGAATGCAAGAATAATAGAGGATATCAAGGCAGCAGTCATGAGCTGGAGCTGGTTATCCCAAATGTATGCCCAGAATGGCCACTGGAATCCCTCCTTGTAGGTCATGAATCCACAGTACGCAAAAACAGTCAAGAGAGAAGCAGAGCCTGCAACAATAAGTCCCCTATTCAATCTTCACCCTGCCCCTCCTCCGAGAAAAGCAAACATACCGCTAAACTTGTACTTCAACCTCCTCCCATTGCTCAACACAACACCATCCCCTATCTTCCCCGGAAGGACAAAGTACATAATTGCCAAGGCGAAATACCAGAGAAAGTAGTGCTTCGTAACGCCCCAGTCGAATGCTCCCGACAGTCCCGGCCATTTCGAAGCAATATTCCCAACCGGATCTCGTAAGAATGAACTACTCGGGCACCCATCTTCATTGCAGACAAAGTAAAGAGCATATGTGGCTGCTGGTGCAGCAAGTGAAATAGCAAAGGCCCCCAAACTACGAATCATCAGCAACAGAACATACCAATTAACCAAGGAAGAAGCAAACTTACGGCCCGCCAAATTCATATCCGTGAGCTGGAGGAGGCATGATCACTATCTTTAAGTCGCGTTTGTTGTCACCAAGAAAGTAGGGAAGAAGGAATGAGTTTATATGTCCACGAAATCTCGGGCAGGAAGGAACAAGCAATGAAAATTCACCCCCGAGAATATGGCGTCGACGAACGAGCACCTCTATTACGGTCAATCCGTCACAAAAACACTGAGCGAGGTTCCCCCTCTCTCCCTCGGGTGGTCGCGAATCCAGAAGTGAGCTCACTCTCGGAAAGGGGGTTTTCCGCCCAAGTACCGGTACTTGTCACGGCACCGGTACTTGTGATCCCCTGTTGCCAAGATGCCACCCCTTTCCAGGCAAAATGGCCTGCTGCCCGACGGTTGATCTTCGAATGCGGTACCTACAGTAGATCGATGGGGCAGCGCTAGTCCCGATTGGACGTCAGGAGTCTTATTATCATAATATTGTAGGATGGATGATGGACGAGTAATGTGTGTACTGTACAGTACCGCGAATCTGCCGCAAAACGTTATCCATAACCACCGGCAAAAAGATTCAGACACCAACATACCAGTACTCGTATTCTTCCCGGAACACCAGTTCTGAAAGATAACAACCCGAGGATCTCTAGACTACCAAGCAAGTACTTACAGTACCCTAACAGACAACCGGCGAATTGGTAAAAAAAAAAAAAACCCCGATTGAAGTACTCGTACAGTAGTAGGTACAAACACACCAGGATATGTATCGTGGAGGGACAAACCAGTTCTGCCCATAGTTCAGGCAGGATTCCAATTTTGAGAATTGTGCCCGAGTGTCAACTCAGCTTTGTTTCAGTTCGGTAACGGTTGGTTCCGGGACCCCTTAGATGACACAGAATAAGTTTACCCCGTACAAAGTCCCCGCACATTACTAAGCCATGCAAAGGACAGAAAAAAGCCGCAACCACCGCTACCTCTACGAGTGCACACGCTGCTGAGAGAGCAAGAGGAACTTGGATATATGCTTGGCGCTTTTGGCTCATTGAGAGTCTAAGTCGTCAATCCCAATTTTGAGGAGATCAATTCGCCGGCACAAATAGATATGTGCTACATCTACTCTACGGTGCTTGTATACGGCGTCTATGAGCTACACGCCAGCCTGTGGTTTGATTCCTTGGGCTACAAGGAAAAGTCAAACTCCTTGCCTGTGAGTAGACACCATAGAGCAATAAGACTGACAGGTGGGTTAGCTGGGCATAAATATTCAATTACCAGTAGGGGGCAAATGAGGCGCGAGAGGAAGAGGCCGTAAGAAGTTGGTTTATGGATTCGCCCGATCTAGATATGAGTTTGGTCCCTGTCCGCAGCGAAGTTGACGATTTCGCGCAGTTTTTTGATACGGGCTACCGGTGCTCGAGTACAGTGGATACCAATGAGATCCCCCATCCTGGTGAAGTATCATAATTGTTTCTTAAATTTATATGAACGATAGAATTATATCCGATAGCGACCTGGCGTTAGACTTTGGTATTATAACAAAGATTTATGAAATACACTGAATCCGGTGCATGATTCCAACCGAACAAAATCTTTTCCTAGGATAAAGAGATATTAAAATAATCAGGGAGCTTTTTCCATCCATCATGCCCTCTCAAGTTCAACATGCTATGAAAAGGAGTATTCACAGATCATCACTCGTTCGCCAGTCCGAAATGCATCTCAAGCAAAAAATTACATGCATGATACCGATATACAAACACACGTAAACGGGCCAAACTCATTCACTCGCTTCAAACCTCCTCCCGTTAGTTTCGACAATCTTCTCATTCCGCATGTATGATATGATAGCTATCCGTCCAGAAACTCCACTCCCTCACTCTCCCCCACGACGTTGGAACACGTCATCAGATGACACTCGGTGTAAGTTTCTTGTAGAAGGGTTGGTTGTGTGCTGTACGGATGCGGTCAGGGGCAGTGCTTACTCCGGTCTCGCCGGGGAGTTTTTGAAAAGAAGAGGGGCTTTAGATGGAATTGCGCGGCTTCTATACTGCGCTCTACTCGTAAGATACAAATGGTGACTTCGAGAGGGTTTTGCTGCGGGCCTGGTGGGCTTGACACTGGGCCACGTTCTTTTGATGGGTGGATGCCTGAATACCTTGCTGCAAAAGGAGGGAGGAGGGGAGGCGTTGAGCTGGGCTCTGGTCATGATGGGGTGACGTTTGTGAAGGCGACTACTATTGCATAGCGCAGGCTGGAGTCTGGCGGTGTGCAATAACAGTCGTGTTCATGGACGTCATCCCTTTGTGAGTGACTCCGATTTGCCCGGGCGTGCCCATAACAGGGACCAACTACTCAGTACTCCGTATGCACTCGGGTAACTAGGCATCTTTGACAAGGTATCATCATACTCGAGTTGGTAGCACCGAGTGATAAATATCATGATGGTGCAGAGAGGGAGGGCAATATATACTCGAGCACAGGTACTGCCGACTAGGGAGTAAAGTTGTGAATTGTCAGAAAAAAAAAGGACGCGGTTCGTTCTAGCGTCTCAAGATTCAGTCATTGGTTTCATTAATACGGTGAGTCCTTGGACCGCTGATCCCTATTGGGGGGATTCTATACCGGTATTTTGTTGTTTTCTGTTCATTATTAACCTTGTATGACAATTTTTATGAACCTCGCTGTGACTACAAACAGATGCGGTAGTGGCACGAAACAAACGGGAACTTCACTATGAGGCACTACCGGTAACTTGAAATTATGTGTTCAGTTATTGTACTTGCACAATGAACAATAGTATTGTATTACTTGTCCTCAAGCCACAACTAAGACTCACCAACCGCCACAGAGTGGATGCCTGATGTCCGGTATCTGTCATTCTTAACAAACCCGACAAAGGCAAGCGGTACATGGGCAACGCAACGCACGGTCGTATCATACCGCAACCCTAATGGTATTCTATTTCTCTCTCCGTAAACTTGCGGTACTTCTTCAAAGCTCCATCCATCCATCCTCCCCAACCAACCAAACTAACAACATCAAAAACGGGGAACGAAAAAGAAAAAAAAACGCGAGAAACAGATAAACAACTACGGGTAACTTATGGCATCACGCGACGAAGCACCCAAGTTATCCAGTAGCGTTAAGCTTGTGCTTTTGGGAGAGGCTGCAGTCGGGAAGGTGTGTGCTTATCGTTCATCTCAGGCCATCTGGCCGATTAGGTTTTTTTCTTCTTCTTCTAACAGTTTACAAGTCATCACTAGTCCTTCGCTTCGTGAACGATGATTTCCAGGAGAATAAGGAGCCCACGATTGGCGGTGACTACTCCCCTCTTCCTTCCTACCTTCCTTCCCCCGGCCGCTCTCGCGGCAAACATCGCTAACGAACGGTACCCGAGCAGCCGCCTTCCTGACCCAAAGGTGTACCCTTCCAAGCCGCACCATAAAGTTCGAAATCTGGGACACAGCGGGACAGGAACGCTTCGCCTCCCTCGCACCAATGTACTACCGCAACGCCCAGACCGCGCTGGTGGTCTACGACATCACGAAGCCCACCTCTCTCACAAAGGCCAAGCATTGGGTCAGCGAGCTGCAGCGCCAGGCAAGCCCTGGCATCGTCATCGCTCTGGTCGGGAACAAACTCGACCTTGCCGCTACTACCGCTGGCGATGGTGGTGATGTGGATGGTGGGGATGCGGGGAGCAGTAGGGCGGTGCTCACGGCGGAAGCGAGGGCTTATGCGGATGAGGAGGGATTGCTATTCTACGAGACGTCCGCTAAGACTGGGGAGAATGTGCAGAGTGTTTTCGAGGCTATTGCCAATGCCATTCCTGAGAATACGCTGAGGCCTAGGGGTGGAGCGGGGGGGCTTGGAGGGAGTGGGAGAGGGGGCGGTGCTGGTGCGGGCGGTGGTGCTGGTGGGGAGGGAGGAGTGGGAATGGCGGTTAGTTTGGAGGATGGGGCCAGGGCTAAGGAGGGGTGTGCTTGTTAGTTGTGATAATACGATGGGTGCACTGCGGGAGAGGGGTCCTTTTTTCTTTCTTTCTTTTCTTCTTTTCTTTGAATGGGGGGGGGAGCTCTGAAACCAGCTGTTTTGTAGGGACGGGAGAATGAGCTGGGTGGCGGTGTGGATTAGATTGGTTACGCCCGCTTTGGAATATTTTTTTCTCTTTCTCTTTCTCTTTCTCTTTAATTTTCATGTCCCGTTCCCTTTTCTCTTTTTTCCCTCTTTCTTTTCCACCAAAACGTAGCTCATTGTAGTCGTGAACGCGCTATCTCTCTCTCTCCCCCTCTCCGCTCCAGGTCTGTCGATCAATCTCACGGCATAGCTTAACTCTATTCTTTCTTATTATTTCCTTCCATTTTTTCTCATGGTTTCTACGTTATTGGTAAATGGATGGTAGGGCGGGGGGGATATATAACATGTTTGGGATATCGCGGTAATAACACGTTTTTCGCCACAATCACTCAACAAAAAGGCCAAGGTATGCTGGCAAAGTGGTCTTGTGCTAGGTCCTATGCTGGATAGTAGAAAAATCATGCTGTGGAGGGTCTTTGGTGGGTGAGTGAGTGAGCGGTGTTGGGTTGTGTGTGTGTATGATATGAGGTGGATAGCACTTGTAGGGTATATGTATCTACTCGAGTAGTATGTATGCATGTATGATATAAATGGGGTTTTTCTTCTTCTTCTCTCTTTTCCATAAACGCCGTAAGGTGAACGATAAAAACTACCTCTCCTCACCGGGAGCTCTGATCCTAGTCCACCCGGGCATTCTTCCCTCCCTGCCACCTTTGCCTCCATCCTCCCCGTCGACTTCCCTGTCGGTGCCCCCCCCAGCGGCGGCATTCCTACCGCCGCCGAGAACATCCCCCACAAGATCCCAGTCCGCCACAATCGTCTCGCCCTGCAACGTGTTCCTGACCTTCTCCACAACACTCTTGAACCCGACCCGAAACCTTGCCATACCCGCCATCCTGCCCGCCGTCGCCAAGTTCCCCAGACAGCTCCCGTGACTCATCCTGCCGAAAGCGGGTACGGGGGTGTCCCTACTCACCAACAAGGACCAGAGATTCGCCCCGGGCGCGCACACGGCGTCCACGTCGTTGATTTCGAGACCCTGGGTGAAGCAGGTGTATGCTATGTTGATAGCGAGGAGGGATATGCCCTCTATGAACTTCGTGTGGGAGGCCGGGTTGTCGCGGGAGAGGGTAGAGAGGGGTGCTGGGAGCGAGAGTGGGCGGGTTACTGTGTGCCGGGCGTTCAGGGTTCCGCGGATTTGTGTGAAGGGGTGAGATTGTGTGGGTAGGAGTATTTCGTTGGGGAGTTTTAGGGAGAGGTAGTGTGCTGTTAGGAGGAGGAGGTGGGATAGGTGGGAGAGGGAGGTTGCTATTTGTTGGTGGGGGTGTGCTATACATATTCTTTCGTTAGCTAGCTAGCTTTTTCCATCTTCCTCTGGAGGAGGAAGGGGGGGAAGGACGCACTGTTTAGATCTGTGAGGTAATTCGGTATAGCCACCCCGCCAATAACGTATTCCACCCTCCCACTTTTCCGCCGCTTCTGTCGAAGTCCATACAATCCCGCCGCCTCACGACAAAGGTACCCACGCGCCTCCGCGATCCTCCCATGCAACGTCTTGCTCCTGCTAATCCGGCGTTTCGTCTCGCGCTGAACGCTCGACACCTCCGCTTCCAGCTGATCCCGCAGTCCCATAGCTCCCTCCAGCACCGCCCGCCTGCGCTCGTTCTCACGCCGGAGCTCTTCCACACGGACCACGGCTGCTTCCCGCGCCGTGGCGAGAGAGGCCTTTCGGCCGCGGATCTCGTGGAGCGTCAGTTTGAGTTGGGCGGATTCGCGCTGCTGGGTTGCCGTCTGTCCGCTCGGCGACTCAAGGTGCTCATGTATCTTGTCGGACAGGGCGTCACGCGCGGTGGTTCGCAGGAGGAGGTCGTAGCGTTGCTTCCAGAGAGTGATGCGGGCGCAGGAGACGCAGGTTATTGTGGGCTTGTCGAGAGTGCAGATTGAGCACTGCATTTGCGCCTGTGGTTTTGTGTGTGGTGGGGTTTGTTGTTGTCGGGGTAGTTGTGGTTGTGGTTGGTGGAGGAATAAGGGTTGGAGTGTGGGCCTTTTATGTATGAAAGTGGGAAGAAGGAAGGAAGGAGGGGCAGAGGAGGAAGGGTGGTGTAGTAGGGTTGGGGATGGCTTACTCGAGTACTGGGAGATGGGCAATAGTAGGCTGTGATAACATATCGGTAACTTATCCTAGCCAAAAGACCGAGGGAGTACAGCTGACTACGATACCGTATTACGAACTCCCAGCCTGATCAAGTAGTACAAGTCAAGTTACATTCCAGGCTATCCAGTAATGTGAAGTCATGCCTGACTTACTGTAAATCTGGTTGCCATCCACCGAACCGTACTTGTACCTTTTTCCCATCCCATCCCACCCCATCCACACCACCACCACCACCACCACCACTGGTACTCGAGCACGCTGTAGTACCACTATGATACCACTACCACTACCGGTACCACAGTAATACCCTTATCGATAATAATGTCAACAACCACCACCAAAAAACGCCCTCACGACGACCCTCCCCCCCACCCAATCCAGACCCCCCCACCCCAACCCCAACCCCAACCACACATCTCCATCTCCACCTCCCCATCTCCCCCCCCAGCCTCCTCCTCCACCGCCACTACCACCACCCCCTCCTCAACGGACAACCTTCTAGCCCCCCTCCCTCGACATGACTGGGCACCCTTTACCTCGCGCCTAACGACGGCCCTACAATCCTCCCTGGACGAAACCTCACGATTGACAAGGGAGTATGAGATGTGGGCTTGGGTATATATCCCCCCTTTCCGCGGACCGGTATAAGATAGGTGGCTAACCTAGAGTGGGGGGGGGGGTAGCTGTACGAAGTATGGAGCACCTCCCGCAATCAGGAAGAGACGCAGCGCCTCGGGAGGGAGATCGCAACGCTGGTCCGCTGGACCGGGATTAAGGAGGGGGAACTGGAGAGGGCTAGGGAAGAGCATCGGGAGAGCATGTTGGCTATTAGTGGGGTTTTGGGCATCGTGCCGAGGGGGGTTGGCGGGGTGTAGGTGGGAAGGAAGGCAAGTGATTTTTTGTGACTGCTATCGAGATTTTATTGTTTGGTGAGGGGAGTTTTAATGGATACCCTTTCGCTTTTTATCTTTTATATGTCTTACCGGCAACCGTGTGGGATGAGATGCTGTTGCTTTAATACTGACATGATACTGCGATTGCAGCATCGAAATTTGACTATAACAGTTGTATCATGTGATTGATCTTCACAGGCTTTCTAATTTTCGCGAGTAGCTGCATTATTTACAATCACCTGCTCCCAACCATCCCACACCACCCCCGAAGCAGGGGGGGAGGAAAAAAAAAAAATCCGAACAAGAAGTGATAAAAGAGCAGAGAAGGGGAAAGCATAAACCAACCTCCCTTATTGGGACAGAAAACCGAAACGTGAACGGAAAAAAATGAAAAAAATGAGAATGAATGAACGCAAAATGTAACCCAGAGAATACAGTTTACTTTTTGTGGTGTAGATTTTCGCTTTTCCCTCGCGTTTCCGCCACCGCCAATTCCAGCCTTGCTTGTCCGTCTGCACGTCCAGCTGACCACCGGCTGCTGTATATATGATGTGTATAGGAGTGTAACAGAGGGAGGGAAAGGGGAGGGTGGGTGATTGGAGAGGATGGTGCGATATAGTAACTATTCAACACCAGTAGTGCTACCAGGGGGGGACATCCCCCCGACAGGAATACTCCCATCTGTAGCGATCATTTCGGCCAGGATGTCGAGTACGTTCTGCTTCTCTTAGCATCACCCTTGGAAGAAGAACGGGGGGGTGGGGGGGTGGGGTACTTTCGGCACAGTCTTATCATAAATCGATATCAAATCCTTCGGTTGAGGGTACACCTTCAAAGCTTTGTAAAAGCAAAGAGCGGCATCCAACGCCCTATCCTCTACTCCCCCCCTCGCGCTCCGCGATCAGCTTCCCCTCTCTCCTTCTCCCTCGCGCAGAACCCCCTTTGGGGGCGAGGGTTCATACCTTCCTGACACAATCCCTCCCCCTCCGCAACCTCACGCATGAAATAAGCCTCCTTGTCCTCCACGTCCGTCGGGAAACCCGCCGCCTGAGCTTCGGCCACGGCGTGGATCAACATACGTCGCTGCTCAGCGTTTGCGGCTTCGGCTTGTGCTTTTTGTGACTTTAGGTGCTTCTTCGCTGACCGGCGGAGGGCTTTGCGGAAGGTCGGGTCGTTGCGCCGTTTGTAGTCGAAGTAGATCGCGTCTGTTCCACATTAGCCTTGTGCTATTCCCCCAACCTCCGGAAGAGCGAGGGAATGGGGGGGGGGAAACGGGGGGGGATTCACAAACTAGTAACAACGTCAGTATACCGGTACGTTCATTAGAGTGCGGTGGTGGGGCTGATGATGATAGGAAGAGGGATAACAACCCCGCCAATCACCTAGAACAAGGCAGGAAAGGAAAAGGACTCACCACCACCCAGCGTTACGAGTGTTGTTGCGCCGATAATTATCATCGTCTGGGTTTGCATGTTTACCGA
The DNA here is from genome assembly GCF_000151645.1 of Tuber melanosporum. NCBI lineage: Eukaryota > Fungi > Ascomycota > Pezizomycetes > Pezizales > Tuberaceae > Tuber > Tuber melanosporum. The sequence goes on along the minus strand of NW_003298863.1, from coordinate 1,719,315 downwards.
TGGAGGAGGAGGGGTCTGTCTGTCGGTTGATTGATTGACCGATTGATTGATGGGTGAATGGGATGTACGAGTAGTGTGTAGTGTGTACTGTGGTATGAAGATGGACGGGGTTGTCACGGTAGACTACTGAGCTTTTTTTTTTTTTTTTTTTTCTCACCCTTTGGGATTGGGGTTGGTTGGTTCCTATTTCTTCCTTGAGCGGTTTGGATTTGGGTTGGGTTTCCCTTCGTCACCGTTCCAAGTTGGTGGGGTTGGTGGGTGGATGTCAGGTGATTTTATTCATAGATTAGTCAGGCTGAAGGCTGCAGGGTACGGGGAACTCGAGTGCTAAGGGGTGATGGACAGATGGGGTGGGATACCGGTAAATTAGAGGATTTGTTGAGATGCGAGGGGAAGTGCAAAGGGGAAACGTTGTCCGGCGGAGGGGTGGTATGACGTAGTGTGAGATTTTTGGCAGGATTTGTACGACCGGGGCATTAATGCTGGGTTTGGGTCTTACCCTACTCTATCTTCGATGGTATATATCATACCCATAGGATAGGACCACACAGGAAGCGGAAACTACGATACTTATATAGGAGTGTCATATTTTGGAGGCTGTTCATTGAACTGTTACCTGTCGAGTTAAATTTGTAGCACCCGTTTTTAAAATTTGTCATTTTTCCCTTCAAACCTGCTCTCAGTGTCATATATTGGTAGACTATTGGGCAGACTGTGACAGCAAGGCCCGTTATCGCTATCCCAGAAATTACAGGTACTGTACAGTACCGTACACGCCCACCCCTTTTGAATGGAGTGCGGTATTATGCCAGCTTTAGCCTGGAGAACAGGGCTTCGGATGATAGAAGAACAAAGACTCTCTGTTCGGTCTATAATACAGTATAGTATAATAACCAAACCGCTCTAGCCATAACACCCGTACCACCACTACTGACCCTTCCCCTTCCCTTCCCCCTCCTGGAGCTCTCTAACGATGATCTTGACGGACTCGGGAGGACAAGCTCCATCATCTTTGCCATCTTCAAACCCACTACTGGTCCCAATGGCGAGGTGTTTTCCGTTGTTACTGAACGAGAGCCCGGCGATACTGGCAGGATATCTCTGATATTGCCTTAATCGACGCTTGGCCATTCCGTCCCAAAGGCTAACGACCCCATCGCCGCCGCCAGATGCGAATGTTCCATAACTATCCAATTAGCTCTACCAACCTCGAAAATGAGAATGAAAAAATAGGGGGAAGGAGAAGAAGAAACTCACATCGGATGAAATGCCAACGCATTCACAGGATATATCACATCCACACCACCGTCTGTAGACCTATGACACTTGAAAGCATATTTTCGCTTTTGACTCTCGTCGCTCGGATCAAAGAACTCTACAGCTACTCTTCCTTCGATGCTACTACTCGCGTAACCTTGGGCATTGGGCATACAGCGTACCGTGCGGGTCATAAACTTGAGAGAGCTCTCACGGCGCTGCCACGGGGAGGACATATTGCGTAGATCGTAGAGGTAGACCGAGCGGGACGACATGGCAACAACTAGTATATGTGAAATTGTCGACAATGAGAATATTTTATGTGGTTGGGCGTGGGAGCTGGTAGACTCTAGGGACCTAGGATCGATCTGTTTAATTGACTGATCCCAAGAGCCGCTCAAGAGAGATTCTACGAGCAATTAGTTGGTGAAGCTCAAAATGGGAGAAGGGAGAGGCACTAGTTTCCGCATTGTAGCAAATGGATTTTACTGCGTTTTCGTGTGTAGCTAGGGTGTTCCCTCTACCGGTCTCAGGATCGAGTCTGCACATCGTTTCCACCGGTAAATATAAGCCCGCTGGTATTAAGGAGGGGACCTCACTGTTGAACCTGCCAATCTAGTCCAGCAGAAAACACATTGCTGTCCGTCTCGCCAAAACAACAGTCTAGTACCGACGCTGCATGAGGGAATGCAGTCAGTTTCGAGCCATTCAGGCCAGCATTTGTGTCGTAAAGATGGACATTCCTATCCCAGGAGGAGACAAGGAGACGTGAGGGGTTATTCGGGGAAAAGGTGAGGGAAGAGATTACATCTTCTGGGGGGCCAGAGAGCTCAAATTGGTTTGCAGCTAGATCCCACGATTAGAATGGCTGGTCCATAGGCCTTGTAGCGGAGGCTTGGGATGCATACGCTGTGACATTTTGGATGTGGATGTGAATTATTGTAGCTGTGGAAGGGGAGAAAGTTATTTCACAACTTGCGGGCGCCGAACGAAGGTTTGAGGACTACGGTAGATAAGGCGAAGGAACCGACAGATTACAGGGCATCATACAATCCAAGTGCAAGGAGCGGCAGCAGCTACTGGGACCATTTAGACCTCGGGGTTACCCGGACCAGGCTGTCGAGTGCAAGACCGGTATGGTATGAGTACTGTCCGTTTGGAGAAGCCCCATGACAGCTTTCACGTCACTCGCAGTACCGGTACCTCGGGTAGAGTCCCGCCATCATATCTCGGTCTCGGGCTCTACGGAAACGCAACAAATTTAGGAGAGATGGGGTTATGGGGTATACGGAAGGGAGGTGAGGGGACCGGATAAAATGGCTCGGTTTTTTTCCTCAACCCTTGATGGGCAAAGTGCTGGGAAATTGTCTCCTAATTATCTTTGGTCGTGTTCATATATACACCCCCGTGCGTTCTGCATGGTATCTCATCATGCTCCTCAAATGCTGCACCTGTAAGATGTAGCTGTGACCCATCATCAACAAAATCGCTAGCACCCCGAAAGGAAATCCTCCAATAGTTCTACCCATCAAGATATTGCAGAACTTTCTTCGCTGGTCTCCCTCTGGCCCTTCCTCTAAACCCGAAAGGCGAGAAGGGACAGGACCCCACCTCACCTCATTTGCTGGCCACCGGCTCTCCCTCATACTTGTACTAAGCTTTTCGCTGCTGCATAATTCCGACTTCTTAACCCGCATACACATACGGTAATTCCTAGTATACAGCCCGCCGAGCCTCCCGCTCCCTGTCTCCATCCGTCCATCTAGTCTACCCACCCATCCCTCCTTCTCATCCCTATCCACAACTTCCCCGTACCTCAGCTTCTCTGCACTGTAAACACCTGCTAGCGGCTCTATCGCCAAACCTCAACAACTACTCACCCAAACTCGTTCACCGAATCATTCGCTTTTACTCCTTGCCAGTTGTCCCATGCTCTCCGCTCCACGGGGAATTGCGTCATGAGCACTCCAGTGAATTATCTTATCCCCCGCCAGAAGGACGAGCTGTATGTTCTCCTTTATCGCTTTCCGCTCCCCCTCCCCCTGATCTTACTTCCCCCATGGATGGCGATTTTGGAAGCTTGCTAACTGGCCGGCGAACCAACCAGCCATAAAGCGATTTTGGCGTACTTTTCCGCTTCTGGGCTCTCGAATACAGGTGCCGCGCTGAGAGAGGAGCTCGGTGTTGGCGATGAATTTCTAGATCAAAACACGATGAAGAAGTACGAAGGCGTGTTGGAGAAAAAATGGACAGGTGTGCTTAGATTGCAGAAAAAGGTTTGTTCTAATCAACTCACCTTTGGCCTCGTACCGGCAGTTTATTCATTTTTGGCTGTCTAGATAATGGAACTTGAGAGCCGATTGTCCTCCTTACAATCAGAATTGGATTCAGCAACCCCTACCTCGCTCACCCGTCGCAACGTCGATCCTTCATCTTGGCTGCCGCGGGCTCCTGCGAAACATGTCCTCACTAGTCATCGAAACTCCATCAATTCCGTCGCCTTCCACCCAATTTTCTCGGTACTAGCCTCAGGCTCCGATGATACGACCATCAAGATTTGGGATTGGGAGCTTGGAGAGCTGGAGAGAACAGTCAAGGGCCATACCAAGGCTGTTCTAGACCTTGACTTTGGGGGACCCAAGGCGGGGGTGTTGCTGGTGTCCTGTTCAAGCGACCTCACGATCAAGCTATGGGATCCAAATAATGAGTATAAGAATATCAGGACCCTCACAGGCCACGATCATTCTGTTAGCGCGGTCAGGTTCATTCCCAGCGCTGCTGGCGAATATCTGGTGTCGGCGAGTAGAGACAAGACATTAAGAGTTTGGGAAGTTGCAACCGGATACTGCGTCAAGACAATAAGCGGACATTCCGACTGGATTAGGGATGTAGAACCCTCTCACGACGGACGATGGCTACTATCTGCTGGAGGCGATCAGGTTAGATGCGCGACAGCCATGAACATATTACAAAATGACATGCTGACGAGTAGCTGATCAGACGACACGACTATGGGATGCCTCCACCGCCGAACACAAAGCCACATTTCTAGGTCACGAGCATGTGGTGAATTGCTGTGTATTCGCACCGCCATCGTCCTATCCACACCTGGCGACAATTGCCGGACTTAAAAAGCCACCCCCGGCAACATCGTCTTCAGAATTTATAGCCACCGGGTCTCGCGATAAGACGATCAAGCTGTGGGACGCGCGGGGCACGCTCCTGAAAACGCTTGTTGGACACGATAACTGGATCCGGGCGTTAGCTTTCCATCCGGCTGGGAAGTACCTTCTCTCGGTCAGCGACGACAAGACCATCCGGTGCTGGGACTTGACACAGGACGGTCGATGTGTGAAAACGGTCGATGAAGCCCATTCCCATTTTGCAACCTGTCTTCGATGGGCACCAGCGCCTGCCAAGGAGCAGACAAATGGAGAGGCAAAAACAAACGGAATTCCAAAGGCGGGAGAAAAGGTTATCAATGTCCGTTGCGTGATAGCTACGGGGAGCGCGGACATGAACGTTCGGGTATTTGCTTCGTGATTCATGGAGTTGGTTTGGGCTGAATGCGGGCGTCAAAAGCAGGCGGAAGGGATGTCTGATTACAGCTCCACTGTTTTTTTCTTGTTTTTCTTTCTTTCTTAACCGCAACCTAGTCCTTCTTTCTTGTTACGGAGTTTACCCATGAATAGTTTCCTTTGTATCATCTTTCACCTCTCTCCCCCCGAGCATTGCTTCGGTCTGCTCTTCATACCTTTTGTGGTAGCTACCCTAAATTCCTCCCCTTCTCTCTTGCTCCCTGCATATCATTGTGTTTTTCCCGGTGGCAATGCCATGTAGATTCGGGCATAATTATCCATAGTTTAGTCTCCAGTGCTGTATTTCTTCCCTACCTAATTATCTTACTCAGGAGTTTTTTTTCTTTTTCTTTTTCTTTTTTCTGTAGATGGATTTATAAGGTATTTTCCTTACATCATACCCGTACCATTTACCCTTTCCCTTTCCACCCTCATCCTCATCTCCTGAGGTGCGATGGCGATGCGGTATGGTAGTCTATTTTTTTATTTTATTTTTTTCCTATTTATTCTGCCGCGTGGTCGTGCTTTTATTTTCTTCTCTTTCATATCTCAAGGAAAAAAAAGGAAAAAAAATAGGTCAAAACGGTATGGTATTATACCTTATGGGAACGAATGGACGGACAGATTAGACTCTTTAAGCCTGCCAACTTAAAAACAATCTCATACTGTATCATTATTATAAATTATTAGGGGGAAAAAAAGTAGTACAAGTAGTTATCCCCTCTACCCTGATATTATCATGCTGGTACCGGTAGTCGTCGCTTTGTACTCGGGTGCTTGTGTCGCCGGAGAAGGCAAGTGTTGAATGTGGGTACGGTGTTGCAAACTATTTCTCTGAATGAACGAGTGAGTGAATGAGTGAGTGTGAGGAGGCTCAAATTCGCAGTTATGATACGTTGAGCACCTTGGTTCTACTTCTATGACGGAGGGGCCGGTTGATTTGAAATTCTTTTGTCTCACTTCACTCTTCGCCTTTTGACTTTTACCCACCCCTAACTTGTCGTGTCAAAGAAACACCCTTTAACATAGCTGAGCTCAGGCACTGCCCGCCTGCCCGCCCGCCTGCTGATTTGCCATAAGTTACCCGCCGAACACGAGGGAAAGATCGGGTTGACAGACGGACAGACCGGTCCAACACCGCGAATACCCGTTCTCCACGACAATAAGGAGGTCACCCCGACGGGTTCAAATAAGCCCTTGCCCTTTCCCCATTTTTTCTTACCTTTCTCTATCAGATTTTATTCCATTCGGCCTGTGCACGGGAGCAGCGAGGAAAAAGCAAGAACCACGAGAACTACAAGTAAAGAGAAAGAATGTCTGAAGCAACAGCACTCCGGACCGCCGGAGGAGCCTCCAGCACCGACGCCGCTGTTCCTATCCACCCACAGCAGCATAGCACATCCTCACCCACCCGCAACCGCAGTGAGAATAAGCAGAGCTTCGACTACGTTATCCGCAGCGGTATAGCCGGCGGTATAGCCGGTTCCGCTGTATATCCCCATCCTTCCACTCCCCCATCCATCCACTAACTTCCACTACAACAGGCCAAAACCCTAATAGCCCCACTCGACCGAGTAAAGATCCTCTTCCAAGCCTCCTCCCCTGCTTTCACGAAGTACACTAGCACCCCCTTCGGCGTGCTCCGCGCCATCTCCACTATCCAGAAATCCTCTGGCTACACCGGCCTCTTCCGTGGCCACAGTGCAACCCTCCTGCGAATCTTCCCCTACGCTGCCGTCAAGTTTGTCGCGTACGAGCAGTTCCGCGCATATCTGATAAAGTCCCCAGAGCAAGAAACTGTGCTGCGGCGCCTGGCTGCCGGTGCGGCCGCCGGCACTGTCAGCGTGTTTGCCACCTACCCGCTCGAAGTCATACGCGTGCGACTAGCATTTGAAACGAGGGTGGAGGAGAAGAGCTCGCTGAGGGGTATTGCTAAGAGACTTTGGCGGGAAGGGGGTGGTGGTGGTGTCAGCGGATTTTATCGCGGTTTCGGACCTACGGTTCTTGGTATGCTGCCGTATGCTGGCATGTCATTCCTCACTCATGATATCGTGGGGGATTGGCTGAGGCAGCGAGGATACGTTAGTCTCTCCAAGAAGGGCGCGAAGCAGCACAGCGAGAAGAAGCAATTGAAGGGATGGGCCGAATTGTGCGCTGGTGGCTTCGCAGGCATGGTTAGCCAGACGGCGAGTTATCCTTTCGAAGTCATCCGCAGGAGAATGCAAGTCGGTGGCGCCGTCGGCGATGGCAGGGTCGTTAGCATGCGTGAGACCACTAGGGATATTTGGCGTGGGGGTGGAGCTAGGGGTTTTTTTGTGGGGTTGTCGGTGTGTACTACTTTCATCCTTTCCAAATAGGTGGGAGTCGACTAATATGCGTCGGGGGATGGGTAGATTGGATACGTGAAGGTTGTGCCGATGGTTGCGTGAGTTCTACCCCTCTCTCCCAGCTTGTGCCCATCTCGACTTGGGTTAAATTAAGTTCTACTAACGATGTTTGCATTTGCAGGACTTCCTTCTTTGTGTACGAACGGTCGAAGACGTTTCTCGGGATTTCATAATCCCTTCTCCCCCCTCTTTTTTTCTTCTTTTTAGAGGTTATAGGATTTTTTTTTTCTCTTGTTTATAGTATTTCCCATGCGGTACTGATAACCTTCTTCTCTGCTATCCATATATATACACACACACCTAGATGACATCACCGTAAATTATATATCCCTCATTGCATTTCTGGCGTTTTTCACTTTTTTCACTTTTTTCTTCGGCTTGTTGTTGGTCAATATTTTTTCATCTTATCTTGATCTTCTGTCTTCCGTCTATTGTAGAGTACTGTACCCCCCCCCCGGAGCACTGGCATAAGCCTAGCTTAAGCGATCTAGAAGATTTTTTTCTTGATGGTGTGGTGTCCTCCAATTTTTTGCTTTTCCTTCATAGTGCGAGGGAAAGACGCTTGTAGAAGGAAAATATATTACGAGTGATTTTTCGTGATCGACGTGCTGTGTTGCAATAGAAGGGTTAGAGGATTGAAGGGGTGAAGGGGAACGGGAACTAAACGAATGCTTAATATTGTGCTTTTGAGTTAAAATACAAGGACTGCTGGATTGCGACAAGTAGAGGGAGCACAGTGACCAAACATGCAAGCAGACAAACAAGCGATAACGAACTACCTCGAAACAAAAACTAAGATAGCGGTAACCTGTATTTTTTTCTCTTTCCTTTCCGGGGAATTAAACCGGAGCATGAGAGAACAAGAACGATACACTCTCGCCATTGTGCGTCCTTCTGCAAGCTTCCGCTAGCTAAGCTCATCATTAGCCCAATTCTTCAAACATATATGTGGAGGATAAATACCGTAGGCGCAATGTCAATAGTCTCCAATTTTGCACACCCTTTCTTCTTCTCCTCGTGGGGGACCGTATTCGTGACCACGACCTTGCTTAACTTGCTGCTATTGATTTTCTCGCATGCACTCCCACTGAGTATGCCATGCGTAACGATAGCCACAACCTCCCGGGCTCCGGAAGCCATGAGCACGTCGGCAGCCTTAACCAGTGTGCCGCAAGTATCGGCCATATCGTCGACGAGGATGGCGATCTTCCCGGCGACATCCCCGACCAGCGTCATCCTCGACACTTCGTTGGGGCGTGAACGCTCTTTATGTATGAGGGCGAAGTTCAAGTCTAGACGGTCGGCCAGTGCGGTCGCGCGCTTGGCACCGCCAGCGTCTGGGGACACAATTACCGCGTTCTTGTAGTCGAAATTTTCGCGGATGTAGCGGAGCGTAGACGGCTCCGCGTACAAACTAGCCCTCAGTCAATTTCCGCAGAGCGGAGCCGGGGTTGGGGGTTGGATGGACGACGTACTTATCAACCGGCACATCAAAAAAGCCCTGGATCTGGCTGGCGTGCAGGTCCATCGTTATAATGTGATTGCACCCAGCCTTCTGCAGCATGTTCGCTAGCAACTTCGCGCTTATGGGTGCACGGCTCTTGTCCTTTTTGTCCTGCCTTGCGTATGGGTAGTTTGGCATCACAGCCGTAATTCGCCGCGCGGAGGCCGTCTTGCAGGCCTTTATTATTATCAGCAGCTCCATTAGGCCGTCGTTCAGCTCCTCACCCGGCTTTGTCGACTGTAGGATGAAGACGTCTTCATCCCGCACCGACTCGCGCATTATTACGCTGGTCTCCTGGTTGGAGTATTTGAAGACGGACATGTCAAGGAGGTCGATGCCCAGGCTGAATGTTTGGTTAGCTGACTGGAGGAGAGGGCGCGGGGGGGAAGTGTATATACCGTTCGGCGACCTTCTTGGCTAATTCTGGGTGGGAATTGCCTGTTAGGAGTTTTATTGAATTGGTGGCCATACTCTCTTCTGTATCCGGATTATCCTTGAGTGAGCCTGCTAGAAATGCAGATTGCAATGTGCCTGTCTGGGGGATAGAGGTTGTTGTGTTGTGGCCGTAGTGGTAGTTAAATCATAGTCTTATGGTCTTGTGTTCTTTTTCCCCGATGGAAGGGCATCCCACCTATGATAATATGAAAAGAAACTCCCTGCAAGCGATTCACCTCCTTGTCGTCTTGGCAGGCACCAGCCCATCTCTAAAAGCCGGGTAATTCCCGAGCTTGCTTACCCTAATCCTGGAGTGACAACCAGCTTTCTTGGTTCAACGTCGCCTGAACTCAGACAGCCACACACAACTGCGAACACAAAGCCTTGTGGGAAGCTTTTGTCTTTTTCTCTTTTTTCCTTTTTCCCTTTAAGTTACCGCACTTTCCTTATTGCATAGCGAATTTGAGATTATCAATCAGACAATAATCAATACATCTATCTCACAATGGTGGGTCTTTTGTTATTTGATCATCTGGTCTTGGAGACGAGATGAGCTAATGATGGGATACGATGATATAGACTCAATTATCTAATCTTCACGATGACATGATCGTATGTATACACAACAAATTCAGTACTCGGAGTTCTGGTAGAACTGGACTGATGAGACACAGCATGACTGCGCTCTGGACTACTATGGTAAACGTCTTGCTGTAATTATCCCCCCCTCCCTCTATCACATCATATACCTCATCCCTTGTTTGTCCAGTAAGCTAATGGGTGGAATAGACCTGCTCCTCCGACAAAACCATCAAAATCTTTGAAGTAGACCGTGATAACCATCGTCTCCTTGAGACCCTCCGCGGGTAGCTTCACTCCTCTTTCCTTACTTTCTGCCTAACTAACTCGTAATGAAAGCCACGACGGACCAGTCTGGCAAATCTCCTGGGCCCACCCCAAGTTCGGCACGATCCTCGCTAGTGCCTCCTACGACGGGAAAGTCATAATCTGGCAAGAGCGCTCAGGATCGTGGTCGAAGCTATTCGAGCACGCGAATCATCATGCCTCCGGTAACCCCCCACCTCATATCACGGTGAGCGAGAAAGTACTAATAATGCAAAAGTGAACTCCGTCCAATGGGCCCCGCACGAAGCTGGCGCAGTCCTCGCCTGCGCCTCCTCTGACGCCAAAGTCTCTGTGCTAGAGTTCAAGGACAATGGAACCTGGGACACCAAGCTCTTCGCTGCCCACGTAATCGGCTGCAATGCTGTATCCTGGGCGCCAGCAACCCAACCCGCCAGCCTCGTCCAAACCACATCTTCCTCCGCCTCGACCTCCACTGCCACCCCCGCCGCTCAACAGCAGCAGCACCTCACGCAACGCAGATTCGCAACCGGTGGTTCAGACAACCTGGTCAAGATCTGGTCCTATAGTCCCGAGGTCGGCACCTACGTTGAGGAGTCCGTTCTTGAGGGGCACCAGGATTGGGTCCGTGACGTGGCATGGGCACCCTCAATCTTGCCAAAGTCGTACATCGCCAGTGCGTCGCAGGATAAGTCCGTCATCATCTGGACTCAACAGGACGGCGAGGCGTGGACTAAAAAGGTGCTGCAGATGGACACGGTGCTTTGGAGGGTTAGCTGGAGCCTTTCCGGGAATGTGCTTGCCGTTAGCGGCGGGGATAATAAGGTCAGTCTTTGGAAGGAAACTTTGAAGGAGGAGTGGGATAAGGTTAGTAGTGTTGAAGAGTAGATGCAAGGGTTGTACTGTACTGGTATTTCGGCGTTTTCCCCCGATGGTGTGGATCCGTTAAACGGATGGGCGGGGGTGGGGAAAAAATGAAATGAGGCAATCGATGGTTTTAATTATCATAATATTATGCCATATACTGCGCATCACACCGCTTAAAAAAGAAATAAACCCCTCTTTACGAAGAGGGAGGTGCACCACGCGGTTCACAGCACTGGTACGAGTACTATACACTCTAGTTGGAGAAAAATATAAGGAACAGTTCAGCACGTACTAATAAAAAATGTATTGCGATATTTTTGAAAATAGCATATTTCCTGATAACAAAAGCAATCTACCTCCAAAGAAAAAAATTAATATGATCAGATAGCAGGTCCTCCTCCACTTACTCTATATACAAAAGAAGAAGTTAGGGGAGGCCTAGTCTAAAATATTGAGGAGGAAAATTGTGATGCTGCGAAATATTTCATCCAGTGTCCCGCAATATCTCGCAACACCTCCGGTTCCTTACTCCTTAACATGTAAGCCTTATGCTGCTTTTCTTTTGCACAGAGGTGAGCGAAGGAGGATCTGCTGCTTCACCATGAGATTAACTTTTGTTTTGAGTATTAGGAAAATGCTGTTTTCAAATATATCACAGTATATTCTAATCGGCACAGGCCGAATAGGCCCTAAATGGAAATAAGAAACAAAGCGCTAGAAACTAACACATCCATGCCACCTCTTCTCCCAATCCCCTACCGACCCATTTTAGAATACCGATACCGATAACAATTCATAACGCCGCTCCAATTACAACAAGGTAAAGTAAATCAAGCATCCTCCCCCCAATCCTCATCCAGAGCATCAATCAGCCTATTCTCACTCTCAAGGCTACTCCTCCGAGCGCCAATGAGATCGTACGAGCTTCGTGGAAGATGTAATTTACTGGCACAGCGGTCCCAGATAGATCTAATGAGAGCCTACATTTTTTTTCAAAACAATTGTTAAGATTGATATTAGCTACGACATCTTCCAGACGAAGTTCAAAACGCCCCTGCCTGCAGGGTGTGTATGTGTGTATGTGTGTGTGCCCCATTTTTGCTACTACTCAAGTCCACTGCCGGGTGGAAAGGTGTGGTGGCTTTGGTAGCTGTGAGGGTGCTGAAGAGGAAGAAGGATGGCGAGAACAAAAGAGTTTAGAAAGGAAACCCACCCAAACGCCGCCGACTAGGCCCGCCCAAACTGCATAGTTCGGCATTTGGCGCCAGCCCCTGGCGTGCATTACTGTTCTTTGGTACACGCAACCGCCGACGAGGTATACCAGTGCTGCTACTAGCCCGCTATTGTGTATCTGTTAGCGCAGCTAACGAGCCGAAGGGAAGGTTTAGGGAGAGGGGGGAATACATTATACCAAAAACACTAACAGGACCCAGAGCCTGCGTTCCAGCAGTCGGACACGCAGCCGAGGATCGTACTTCGAAAAAGTACCCGCACTCGTTCACCTCCCCAACGAAGCTGATGACCGGTCTGACGGCGTCGCGGTCGCAGAGGTGGGACATTATCGTGCTCTTCCTGTATCCACTTCCCTTCTTTTTCTTGCTGCTCTTGCTCTTCTCCCTCTCCTCCCCGTCCGGCGCAGGGCATGGTGAGCCACCGGCGTACACTAGAACTAGCTTCCTCCCCCGAAAATACGGGTTTGTGGAAACACTGCCAATAGAGTACTGCTTTCCTTCCTGGGTGATGTAGAATGCCGAGATATTGGACTTCTGCGAAGTAGAGACTGACACTACGTCAGCAACGTCCGAGAGCACGGGGGCGCAGATATTCAGTGTGAAGTTTGCGGGGTAGTCGTGCCCGCGGGCTGTCCAGTCGTGGACTGTGTTACTGCTGCTCGAGGAAGAAGAGGTGCTGGCGGAGGTGCGAGTTAATGGGCGGAGGTCGAAGAAGTTGCCACTTTGGGCGGATATTACAGTGCACGGTTCTTGTTGGGGGGTGTTGGAGGTGCTTGCTATTGTCAGTTGCAGGAGGGAGAAGACGAAGAAGGGCAGGGCGGAGATGGGGGAGGCTATCCAGAACCTCATGATCGCAAAGTATTATGGTAGAAATAAAATTTTGGGAATTTGGGGGAGGAGGAAGATGGTAGTTTTGGAGATTTGGAGGTGGTGGGGGGGTTGATGATGTGCCAGACATATGGAGTGGAGGGAGAGGGGGACCGGATCAAAACTCCTGAGCGTAGCCTAGACGCGACCACCTTACCCCCATTTTAAGGGGTTACCCGGCCATAGAGCAGAGCAGCAGAGAGGTGGGCAAAAGTAGTGGGAATGGTACCGGTAGTCTAAGGATAAAGAATTTCAAGGGGAACAGAAAGAGAGACAGTGCTACTAATTAAGGGACTTACTGTACTCGTACGGTACTGCAACCAATGCTTTACTGGTGCTTCCAACCCCCCTTAGATTACCTGTATAAGCACTATACACACCCTCTACATACCATCAATATTTCCCAAGCTTGCGAGTGGCATAGTAATGCTGTCCCTTACAATATTTTGCAATAGCAGCTATTGGCCTTATCCCTACTACAAGGCCAGGAGCCCAGTAACTAATCACCTGGAATATGAATATGGTCACCCTCTCCTAACGTCATTAAACCATTGTTTAAGATCTGTACTATGCTCTACAAGAGATTACTTGAACCTTAGCTCAGTTTTCATATAATGGCGTCCCGGAAGTCCCAGCCCACACCACTATGGGCTTAAACAAAAGATTAAAGACCAATCTGATCAAGTAACCAATCAGCCAATAAAGAAAAAGATGCCCAACGCCCATATTCCAGAGCCCAACTTTTATATTTCCGCCACCCATGCCGGCAAAAAAATATACATCAAGAAAAAAACCCGTTCCCGTTTAATTTATCGAACTTTAGTAGCTTTCACCAACGACCGGGAACTCAAAAACAACGTTCTTGCCAGTCAGCTTCTTGTAAACCTCTCCGAAGGTATCAACCTTATAGTCGACACCCGCACGTTCCTTAGCGTCGAGGAAGACCTTGATGATCTTGTGACCGTCCTCCTTAGTGCGGATGCGCTTGCCGACAATCTCGGTGGGGAAGACGAGGTCATGAAGGATGGCGTCGTGGACAGCAGTAAGAGTCCTGGAGCGCGGGCGCTTCTGGGTAACGCGAGATCTGCGAGACGGGAGGGGGAGAATGCGGCGTTGAGCAATAAAGAGGACATGGCGGTCAGAGAATTTCTTCTCGAGCTCACGAGTTAATCTACACCCATCATCGTTAGTTAACTGCCCCAATCTGAATAGAATTGCTGAGTAGATACCTCTGCTGAACTTTATGGAAACCGTCCAACAACGGGACCGGAACGAAAACAACAATAGCCTTCTTTCCAGATCCGACCTCGATCTGCCCTCCGTGAAAAAAAAATCCCACCGTTAGCATTCCCGTACCTTCCTTCCCCCCCCCGGGGTTTGAAGGGGAGACTGGGATATCATTCATAAAAAAAAGACTACGTAATTACCTCTTTGGCGGAGCTGAATTGGAGAGGCCTCAAGGCGCTCCTAAGATCGGTGACAGAGTGCTCGAGGTCATAAAGGGCCTGAGCGATACTGGACTCCAGCTCGCTGGGATTAGCATGAGAGGGGCAGTTGTGGGCGATCTTGTTGATGGACATGTTGGTGGTTGTGCAGTAATTCGGTCCTCGTCTCAATAGTTGCTGAGAGAGAGGAAGTTTGGGTCAAGTTTGCTTGTGCGTTGTTGGGGGGAATTGGGTGTAGGACTGTTAGCTGGGGGTTTGTGCCCTGCCAAGATTTCTGAGTAGGCTAGTGTGGGGTCATGATGGAGCACTCGACAATCTTGCCAATGAGTCGCACTTCAGACATAAAACCGCTTGTCCACATTACTATCATACATACCAATGGAGTATTGCGTTACAGGATATAGCCTTATTATATGAAGCCCCTCGCATGGCCACCACCAGCAATGCTATGATACTAATAACCAAACTGTGACCTTGACAAAAGCCCCAACCTCTATAAGTTAAAACAGAACGCCGAGAAAAGCCCCCCCAACGCCTCTCACCCTTCTCACTCCTCTGCGGCATCCTTACAATCCTGCTCATAAATTGTCACCGCCGCCTCAAGTATAACCGCCGCCCTCTGCTCCAACCTACCCCTCATCTTGCCCATTTCCGCCTCTCTCAACCGCAACTTCTTCGGCTGCGCTAACTCTAACAATTTCACTAAGGCCTCTACGTTTGATGCCGACACTGCCTCTACACTCTTAAGCCCATTCTCGTGAAAAATCCTTGCGGTGACGCTCTTAACGAACGGTATCCTAGCAAGGCTCATCAAGTCGGCCTTGACACCCATGTCGAGTCTCCAGCTGTAGTGTTCTAGTAAGACGGCTAAGCCTGTCCATCCCATGACCCTGCAAAAGGTGCCGCTTATTGTGGCGAAGCCTTTGCAGGTTGTCGAGAGCTGCTGGATAAAACCGCGGGCAATGTTATAGTTTGCGGCTACTATGTGTACGGGTTTTTCGTTAAGGAGTTCGCGTAGCATGAGGGAGACGTAGAAGCGGCGATATACGCGGGCCTTGGAGATGTTTTGTGGGGAATCCTCACGGAGGGTGCCGCCTTGGGCCCTATATGTACAATTAGAAGCGTGAGGTGAGGGTGAGTGAGTGGGGGAGAGGTGAGCATTACATTTTATTGACAAAAGCTGGACTAACACCTACGAAAGTCGCCGCTCGAATACCGCTTTCATCAAGCTTTTCTACTTCCTCGCGCATGAGCTTCCAATCTATGTTTACACTTGCGGTCGTGGAGGAATGGATCGGAGTAAACTGGTAGACAATGTGCATGTCGCTTTCGAGATTAAAGTTCATTAACGCCCGAGATAGCTCGTCGTGCAGGAATACTCCTTCTTCAGGGCTGAGTCCAGACGCAACAGTTGCATTCCCTACCCCTGTTGCGTGGAAGTACCCTTGAATTCTGTCTTCGCTTATTAACCCCATTTGCTTGAGATGCTCTATTGCATCTAGAATCTTTGGCTTTAGGTATTTTAGTGGCTCCGGTGTCGTGTGGTAGATTAGCGTTGCGCGCATGTATTCACTTAGGGAGTCGTCGGATGTTGCTAGCTTTGTAGCTATGCCTTCAAGCAGAGCTCTGCAGGGGTGAGGGTTAGTGATAACCTGAGGCAAGTTTGAGCATAATACGCTATCATACCTCTTCAAACTGCCAGTCTCTCCCCCAAGACAGCTCTGAATTGATGGCATCGGCGCATTAATTAGCTCCTTGACCGGTCCTAAGTCCTCCTTCCTGCAACAGAGGTAATTTTCGCCATGGGTATCTCTCCCCTTCCTTCCAGCTCTGCCTCTCATTTGTTTCCTTGGAAGCCATTAGAGTTGGACCCCAATTAGGAGAGTGGAAGACATACAACATTGTCGGTGAAAGAAAGTCCCTTCCCATCCTCGGCGATATAATAACTCTTCTGGCTATCAAAACCACCATTAGCACTCCGGCATTTCCTGATACCCGGAAATCACTTACCGGGCAAATTAACCCCAGCCGCCATAGTAGCCGTACAGCAAATAACCTTAATAGCCCCTCGATCATACGCCTCAGCGATTAGATCCCTCTCTTCCGTCGTCAAACCTAATAGGCTTCCAATTAGTCAACCGCCCCGCTACCACAACTCCCCCCATCTCTCTCGGGCAGAACCACAAACCAGCGTGATGAAACGCCACCCCTGCCGGCACGGTCTTCTCCAAGATGGGATCCAATCCGGTACTCGTCGTCGCAAGATCCCTAATGATTTCCATTCTCTCTTCCCGAATCTCTTCATTCACTGCAGGCATAAACTTGACAAGCAACCTCCCAACATCTTCACACCGACTCCTGCTCTCGCAGAACACAAGCACTCCGTGGCCCCCTTTCACCGCCTCGTGGGTTAATGATACGATTGCGTTTGTCACAGGGTCTTTTAACTCCTTAGGCTCGCTGGGGGAAATTTTTGCGACAAGCTTTTCGTCATAGCTGTAGATGTTATTGTCGTAGACCAGGTGTTCTTGTAGAGGGATGGGTCGGAAGGCACATTCGTAGAATTGCGCTTTTAGCCAGGTTGCTAAGACCCTTACGTTCTGTTGGATTGAGGTTAGGCCCAGTTATCGAGGGCAAAGATGAGAGATAAAGAGGGGGAAGTACGCTAAGAGTGGCCGACATGCCCACAATCTGAATGTTCGCTTCTGTTAAGCAAAGTAATTTCGTCGCGAGCAGCTCAAGGATATATCCCCGATGGTCGTCACCCAGCATATGCAATTCATCGAAAACGACGATGCCCAACTGGTTTACAGTCCGGTCTTCAATCGCAGCATTGACAAGTGCATTTGCCTATCACCATAGACAAGAAAACCTCAGCTAAAGGATCGTAATCTGCAGGATCTATCCTACGGATACGGCATTCGGCGAACCTTCTCAATAGTGCAAACCGCAACATCTAACTCCTTCCACCCCATTCTCGCCTTAGACCCACCATGAAACCCGATGATATTAAGATGCTTCCATAAATTCGCTTTATCCCACCTCCCTCTTTTCGGCACCGCAACCCGGACTTTCTCCAAAACCTTCTTGAGAAATCTTGTCTTCTCCTGGACGATAGCGATGAACGGCAATACAATGATGGCTTTCCTACGCTCATTCACGACCTTCCTGATGGCAAGGATGTCCGCCACGAGGGACTTGCCAGCGGACGTAGGAGCAGTGTAGACGAGGTTGCTCTCGCCAGCGAGCAACCCACTCATAGCTAGGCATTCCGCTTGCCAGGGGTACATCTGCCCAATACCGCAGTGGGAAAAGCCCATGACCACTTCTCTCCGCAGGCCCCATTTTGCATGCGCGAGCGAGTACTCGTTTTCCGTGTCTCGGTATGTCAAGGACGTACTCGGCGGTGGCATCGACGCTGAGGGCGTGGGCGTGGAGTTAGACCCAAAATATCGCTCCCGTTGGTACTGGTCCTCGTCCCCATGGTCGGTGTTCATGGTGGTTTCGTTCCCGCTCCAATCCGGAGCAACTTTAAGCTCTCCCCGCCCACCGCCGTCATTGCTCCACCGACTCCACTGTTCTTCATTGCCTGTTCGTGGCCTCTTTGGCGGGGGGGTACCACCACTGGTACGGCTGGTACGCTTTGCGTGATATGACGTGCTTGGAGATCGTTCGTGCTGGGGCGGTGGTGGTGGCAGGAGAGGCGGAGGTGGGATGTTATTGTCTGGCAATTGCCGTTCCCGCGGGCCCGGATGTCTACCGTTAAGGGAATTCCCAAGGCGGGTTGAAGGTCTGTTCTCCATGGAAGATTCTCTCCGTCCAGCTTCTTTTTTGCTTGCGCTCGGACGTATGGTTCACGATGTGATTGACATGCAGTGCCGCGTCTTGGCTGGGGGAAATTTTCTGCCACGTGCGTGCGCCCGTGAGTTGCTTGCCCCAGTTGCGGCACGCTAGACCAGCAACTCTGCTGGGAACACGGTACTTGTACTTGTTATGATATCACACTTTCTTGTCTTATTTCATTCCCATACTCAGGAGCTTCAGGGTCGGGACAACCTTTAGGTCCCATTTTGCTTTGTTAAGTTATAAGTATGATAACTGGTAGTTTAAATCTCCTGAAGGTCTCCCTCCCTGTCCCAGGGTCCTACCGTGTGATAAAACCTCAATTACTGAAACATAAATTCCGATCCTGGACCTCGTTCCGCCAGGGGTATCTGAGAATATAATGAGGACTCTTGACTCTGATAACATTATTTGGGTTTTCCTGTAAAGAACAGTGAGCCGACACAGAACACGGATATGCACAGGACAGTTAACATACCGTACCCTCGAGTATCTACTGGTATAGGGGAACTCACATCCAATGTTTTAAACGCCCCCGAGCATCATACCATACCATACAATACCAATACCAATACCAGGGTACAAATGCAAATAAGTGTGACCCCGTTTGTGCGTTCCAAGGCACCTTACCTTGTATACTAAGTTATTACTTTACAGTAGTCATTTTGCGCATCATATGAAAGCAAATATCACAATGAACAAATAAATGCTATGGGAGGACATTCTCTATTGATCATGAAAACCTAAACCATGGAAAAACTGAAACCGACACCTCAAAAACAAAGAAAACCCACATTTTAGTCCCCGCCATTTGCTTCATGTATAAGGAAGGATGAGACAACGGAAAACAAAAGATTGTAAAACGAAGATATCCTAATTACACTAAAAGCTTTTGTTACTGAGTAGAATTTCTTTTCTCCTGCCTGGCATCGTATACAGCAGGTAAAGTTGTCATATCGCAAGCCCCCTTCCCATCCCTGAAAAGAGGTTTTGCGTTACCATCCACCCATACCATTTCTATTTTTAGACATTTTTTTTTTTGCTTAACCAGATCCACCCTTGTAGGCCTTTCCGAACATGAGGAGTTGGACCTGATCATAGATGGACAACACGCCAGCACCGGCGACGCCACGGAGGATGTTGGCACCAGCGCCCTTGAAGAGGGAGCGAACACCCTCAGCTTTGACGATCTGGGAGAAGGCATCGAGAGAGGACTTGTACTTGACGGCCTCACCAGAAGTCTGTAATTTTGTGAGTAAACTGAGAGTAATCACGGCATAAAGAGATATTTACTTACCATCATCATACGACGACGAACTGTGTCAAGAGGGTAAGAGGCGATACCAGCACCAGTGGTGACTATCCACCCCAGGGCGAAAGAGGCTAAAAAGTTGCCCTCAAGCTTGCCAGTAAGGACGACAGGCTTGATGGAGTCGTACATACCGAAGTACAGACCACGGTAGACGACAATACCAAGGACGGAAGGACCGAAACCACGGTAAAGACCAGAGATACCATCAGAGGCTAGAGTCTTCTTGTAGACGTCGATCAAACCATTGAACTGGCGCTCACCACCCTTCTTGGCAGACTTGGCGTCATTGGCGAGACGAGTACGGGCGTAGTCAAGAGAGTAAACGAACAGGAGGGAAGTAGCACCAGCAGCACCACCAGAAGCCAAGTTACCAGCCATCCACTTGGCATAACCATCACGCTCCTTCTTGTAACCGAACATCTTCTTGAACTTATCACGGAAAGCAAAGTTCAACGCCTGAGTGGGGAAGTAACGGATAACGTTGGCAGTGTTACCACGCCATAGAGAAACGGTACCTGGAGAAGCATTAGTAGATGGGTGAATTATGAGCCGCAGGAGCAAATACCCTCGTCAGCGATAGTACGCTTGAAGCAGTCTCCGATACCGCCATATTTGCGGTCGAGACGTCCGGCCTTAATCATTTCATCCTGGAGCGGAGGAGTGCGTATTAGTGTACCATTTCAATATTGGAGTAATAGGAGGAAATTAATTTCAGACAACAAACCTGGTTCTGGATAAGGAGCTTGATACGCTCAATGGGTGCAGCAGCAGTTTTCGAGACGGCGGCAGAAACGCCGCCCACTATTGGAAGAAAATGTCAATTATCCAGATTCTTATGATGAAACCATTCCCCTCAAAAGTATGAGGTATCGAGCTTGGTTCAATTGCGGAGAGGTAACATACTCAAGAAGTCAACGAGGAAAGTCTGTGCGCAAAGTCAGTAAAAATTCTTCACTAAGCGGATAACCTATCCATGTCAACAGCGACTACAATGATAAGACCATGGCAGTCACTAGTCTTCATGCCAATATCTCAACATGGTATCGGAAAGCAAGTAATATCAAAATTGTATTTGATAGTGCTACTGCCGCTGCGGAGAAATAGACGGACGGATAGGGGTGAAAATTTGTTCAACTTACAGATTGTTCTGGCATTTTAACAAGTTTTGTGAGGGGAGAAGTTTTTCAAAAACAGAAAACCAAAGGTAGGAAAGGTAAAGAGTGGATCAACGACTCTTCGGCGGACTTGATGAGAGTGGGATGAGAAGAATAGAAGGGAGGGAGGATTGGGGAAAGAGATGGGGTTTTTGAACGAGGTCGGCAAGAAAAATTGTCTTGGCTGGGTTGGAAAATGGAAAGGGGAGGGCAAAAGAACAAAAAAATACAGCCAGACGGCCGCACAGAAAAGCTGGAACCCTCTTCGAGATCTCCCAATAGGGGTTAAGGACGAGGGGTTTCTCCCGTTCCGCCCCGATGATGGTGGGGGATTTTTTTTCCTTTTCCTTTTCCTTTTTTTTTTTTTTTCACGGCGGCATTTGATCCCCTAAGTTAACATACCGATCCGAGGGAAGGAAAACTGTTCGAACGGGAGAAAAAGGGAAAAAAGTCACAAAAGTCACGGATTTTTTCTCGCACTTTGAAAGGAAGAGTTCGTTCTTCACCGGCCCGGTATGGAAGTCCTGTAGACTTGTTTGACTTGGCCGAAAAACCATTTCCCGAGCCCCTACAGGCGCCTCTCACGGACAAAAGGGATAGATATTGGATCCTGGTGCAAGACAGCAGCCCTTTCTGCGAGTCATACACGGACAGGATCCGGCTCGGTATACAGGGGTGTGATGCTCAAGTGGGTATCGGAAACTCACTCTTCCCCGGGCTAGAGGCAGAGGGGTTTGGTGAAAATAGACATGATAATCTAGCCTGAACAAAGTTGTACGAGGGTGTGCAAGAAAGTGATCGGAAAACCGACAATTTGACCAATTGTTGCCACGGGTTATCTGGGAGCAGCCAATCAGGTTTTCACTATGATGTGAGGAAAGAAGTGATCGGAAAACAGATCACGGGCGTTCCGATCACTTACCCTTACACCCTCGTACTTCGCACTCAAATGCAATCGTTTAGAGTTCTATAGAAATAACTTCTGGCAGCGATTGTACCGTACTAGTACAAGTGGACACTCCCTGACTGCATGTCGGTAAGACACAGTAATGCAGAATGAATGATATTGAAGATAGATCAATCTCACTGGGAAAAAGATCACCCTTTTGAATCACCCTTTTGAATCCAGAGAATTGGTGTGTTAATACCCATTGGGATAATCATTAGTAGTATGATACGTGTGGGCATAGACTACTCCGTACCGCACATTTAGGAGAGCTCGAGTGTGGTGTAAACTTTATGGGTGAGGGGGATGGCGGATATCGTGTGCTTTCTCGTAAGCTGCATCAGGCATAAGTTAGAGCAGGTAGGAGTTTTCCCGAGACACCGGTGTACGAGTACTGTATCATAAGGTACCGGTGGTACTCAAGTAAACTATGTCGTGCAAACCCGAGGCATCGGGTTTCAAAGACCGGTTGGGTACCATGGAGGTAAAATAAGGTTTTTATATGCTCTAGCACGGTATTAGCATTTTGACACTTCGGAATGCTTTCCATGCTCTCCTTCTCCCACTCACCAGCCGGGTTCACCGGTTAGCCCGCTGTCCTCTCTCGCTCTCTCACAGATCTCTATAAGTGCTCCGTCTGCACGTGAGAACACCAGGTATATCTCGACTACCGGTATCTGTGGTATGCCTACGCCCCCTGCTCCCACGAACACCTTGTTTCCATCGACACCACCGCCCTTACTCACCTTTGGCTTCCATGCTACTCGAGCACAAATACTCAAGTGCGGTATGCCGGCACTGTGGTTTCATCCCGTCCAGGGAATATGGCGCCTTGTAGGAATACTGGTAAGATGCACTTTGTTAGAATCGGTAATAAGTTTTCTATCATACCGGTGTCTCTGCCCCGAAACACTATGGCCCTTGGGCGCGCCACGGGCAAGGGCTAAAGGATACTGACATTGTAAAGGGCAGTTGCATAATGGACGCCAGAGAAAGTCTTTTGGGAAAGAACCTGGGAAGCATGTCCCATAACTTAAACCCAGATGGAAGAGGTTACTGCACTAATGGGTCGCGTGAGATATAGGGAGATCTAGGGTATACATAATCGGGTAACTCAGGGCGCCAGGACTCGCAAAGCAGGGGTAACGTCTCGTTATGGGTACAAGTGCCTGTAGAAGAACGCGTCCTCCCACTAGTCGCTACTTCCCTTCCACAACCGGGTGTCCCGTGAAGAAGCTCTCGAATGCCCTAGCCGGCAATCTCTTCGACAAAGTTTAAATTTTCCCCACCTCCATCTCCCATCACCGCCACCTCCACCATCCGTCAACTCTGCCAACTGTATCACTACTGCCCCTGTTTTTTTTCTTTTTTTACCTCTGTATTCTCAAGCAAGAGGTTTCATTTTCTCTTGATCAGACTGACGATTCCGACTTCGCAGCAATGGTGAAACGTCTGTCTTTATCGGGTGCACCACCTCCTCCGAATACTCAATGGGACCCCGCGCGGTGTAAGCGCATTATACGACCGCTGTTAGTTAAACTCAACGCGCTCAGGGAAGAGGTTAAACGGAGCGAGGCAAGGGCTCGGAGACCACGACGGACTCTTTCTCCCGACAGCGGTGATAATTATGGAGGGTGTAAATTCGGCTCGAAGAAGTCTAGAAAGCCAATGCGAACATACGGAGCATCGAAAACGATCCCTGGCAAAAACGCTGTGCGGGCGCCGAGCGCAAGTAGTGCATCAGTAATGGTAGTCTCGAGAGGGACTAAGAATATGGATTATGCTTCTTTTAGTTTTCATGATCGCACCGATGATCCTTTACCTCTTCATTGGAGCGCTGGTGCAGATTTTATTGCTAAAGGGATGGTTCCAGCTTCTCAGAATCTTTCAGCAAGAATCGTCAAACCCATAGCTTTTACGGATGAAGCCAATACACGCATACACCAACACCAAGAAGCCGTCTATTCAGCATTAGACAAGTTTCTATTCGCAACATCGCCCCCACATAAAGAACTAGCCATTCCGACCTTAGCTTCTATGGCGTCTCGACAAGTGGCCTACTGTATCCTTGCTGTCGGAGACGACGGCATGGACTGGTACGACTACGCCAAAGGATATGGTAGGAGTGGAGAGTATCTTAGGGAGGTCGCGCGATGGCACGGAATTGAGTTATTAAAGGATGCACTAGCAGTCCGGGCTATGGATCCGGTAGACGGCGGTGGAGCAGGGGCGATAGGGAGCTGCATAGGTTTGTGCAGAAAACATGGTGCCGAACGTGAAGCTGAGGCTCTACTTGAAACTTTATTATTTTTCAACCCTGTCTTTTACACTGCAAAGACCAACCCGGCCTTTGAGACTATGAGGTCCTACTTCTCGATAAGCCCTGGCGGTTTTGTGCCACCTAGTTCTGTGTACAGAATCCTCAAAGCATTTACTCCTCCCGTCTACAAGAATCCTAGCTGGATATCCAGCAAGGAGATTCAGGCCATTTTGATTATAGCAACAAAGGACATTGAAATTGTCCCCAGAGCAGACGAGATGGTTATCGGGTTGCTTGAGTCAGCTTTCGGACTCCAAGGCAGCTATAAAACCGATGAAGAGAGCCCACACGAGCATATAAATTTAAGACCCATGCCGAGAATTGGACGCCAGAAGGGAGAGGAGACGATTGCAGGTGTTATTCGGGCTCTCGTTGGCGCAACATTCCAATGGGCAGAATCTAATGCGCGAGGCGCATTGATCCGTCTCGTCAAAGGTTATCTCTCCCAAGACCAGGCATCGAAAGCGTTGGCACAGGATGTATGGGGAACGGAATGGCCGGGATTAGTCACATCCAAAATTATGGCGATGGCTCATGTTCAGCGATGGTCGTGCGAAGAGGCTAGCTGTACTGATTATTGCCTTGAGACCGGGTGCTTTAAAGAGTCGCTTCGTGAGTGTAGAGATGAAATTGCCTTGTGCCTGGAACAGTTGACGGATGCGCTCCATGGAAATGATGGATTTTTGCTGGTCGCGGATTACGTGCGCGAATGTTATATCCCAGACACACCTTCGACGACGAAGGAGGAACATGCAAAGGAATTTGCCAGGATCAACTCCCTTACCGGACGTCTTCTTGCCTCTATCAGCAGGGCTTCCTCTTCAGAGTACGCATCAATGAACGTTCCGAAAACCCCTAAGACCTCCGCACCGAAAGTAATTATTTTCACTCCGGGGAAGCTGTTAACCCCCGAAGATAAGAAATGGGAAAAGCGGAGATACCTGATTGGGCAATTAGTGCTGAGGATTGCTACTCAATACCAAGAGTCTGTTGCTTCGTTTAAACATGAGTGGGTGAAATGGGCAACAAATATTGAGAAGAAGGTTCTTCGGCTCAAAATCGAGATCCCACTTAAAACTACCGTTCTCAAAGAGGATCACGGAGCTCAAGGTGTCTCCTCGAAGCAGAAGCCGCGAAAAGGGTGGCGCTATGAGGAGGGGTTAGGAGAGTGGGTGTCTACCGGTCAAACACCTGGCCGAAAAAAAATAATTCCTAGAGGGGCTGGCTTTGAGGTGGCGATCTATAACCGTGAGGGAGGGAATTGGAGGCAGAAGTATCCGAAATTCTCTTCCGACCATAGCGCCAAACTTGAAATCAGCGATAGTGAGGATGACTCCGATGGCGCATCCTTGGACAGTGAAGATGGAGGATCGGAGGAGGAGGAGGAGGAGGAGGAGGAGCAGGGATCACTGTACCAAGGTTCAGACTCCGAAGACACGAAGATAAAGCTCCCGTCCCTGAGGTCCGCCGATAAAACACAAGCTATCAGAGACAGCCTAAGGAAGTTTCCAATGAGAAGCCAGTTATTTATCGCGTCCACGCCTGTGGTTGGCAGGTCAGCTGAGCTTAGCTCGCCCGTTGCCAGAGAGAACCTCTTGTCAAGGTTTATTGACTCCGGCAAGGTTTTCACTAGCGACCCCGTTGAGAGATCCGATGAGGGTGAGGTCGACGAGGATGGCGAAGACGATGAAGACGACGGCGAGGCAAATGAAGATGGAGAGGAGGTAAATGGAAGAATTACAATTCCAGGCTCCTCCCCCATAGTTGGCAGGTTAACCCGACGTAGCCAAGAACCCATCACTACTCCCCCCGCCACCTCCTCAACTGCCCAATCGTCGGCCTACTCACCTTCTTCCGCAACTCTCTCCTCACATCTTCCGTCTCTCCCTCCCCGCCGCACTAAACCCACATATGACGACGACGACGATAGCACGGACATGGCCTCAGACTCAGACATCGACTCCGATTCCGACTATGAACCCGCTGTCACCCCTACTGTCCCTTCTGCCACCTGCGAATCCAACAATTCACTGGAGGATGAACTTTCTGCGTCCGATGCTACCTTCTCTTGCCACCGTGGTCGCCCCTCCTCGTTCACGCCAATTCTTAAAACTGCAGTTGATATCCCTTCCACTGCCCCTCAATCTACTTCAACTTCCAACCAGTCTTTGTCTGCCTCTTCAAAGCGCAAGATCGAGCGCTCTGCCGAACGTCGGGTAGTGAGTAGGAAACGCGTGATGCTTCACAAGAAGTCTATTGCGGAGATCACACGTCACGAAGTCGAGATGAGTGCTGACGAGCTGGCATGAGAACAAGCACACAGAGTTTGCATCTCCCTTTTCATTTTATCTATTTATTAGGTTTTCTTGTCTTTTCTTCTTTTTTTTCTTTTCTATTCTATAAACGAAGATACACCCCCCTTTTTTTTCTTTCTTATCTCTTCGCTTCAGGGTTTTACCGTAAGTGTGGCTGTTGTTTTCTAATTTGGTTGGTTTGTGATTTTTCTTTCAAGGTTTCAATTCTCGCATGTTTCAGTGTACTTGACTTGACACCTTGACTGAGTGTTCGATTCAATGGGTGGAGGGCTAGACTTTTCTCTTGTTTCAATTCGTATATAAAGTCTTTTGTCCACTCTTTCTGTTCATTGTGAGATACATGATTGTTTGGTCTCGTGTGCGCACGGATTGTTATGCATGCAATATGTTTGGGTTTTGGGAGTCTCAGTATATGGCCGGCTGGTTGGCACTAATAAAATTTCATGTTTGTGCTGTTAGTATTGTACGGTACTTGCTCACATTGCTGGCCGGGTTGGACGGGGGGGTTCCAGAGTGTGTGGTAAATGCATGGACGTCATTAAATAATGCGTGGGGTACTGTACAAGGGGCTGGGATTCCTAAATAGATGGTTTTATATCATCCCATAACATATAGACATCTCTTTGACATATCTTGTACAGTGCTGGGCGACAACGACAATCCACCAGGCCAATGGACTCCAACGAGTGATGGAATGTGATTGTGTTTCGCAACCTGGCTTCCCTAGACAGGTTGAATCCCGTGACAACCCTAGCGTCATGTCATAATATTGCCATACAAAACTTTGTATAACACAGGGTGATATGACACGTATCGTATCATACCAGCGGGGGGGGGAAATACGTTCACATTTTTTAGGTGTTTGGGCTTACTAAGAACGTGAACCTATTTTTGCCTCCCCGCTGTACTAGTACAGCACCCCTCCCAAAATACAACATCGCCAACCAGAAGTCCAGTAGAACCCAACAACAGCCACCACCACCACAGCCCCTTCTCAAGAAGTGAGAAAAAAAAGAAACAAAAAAAACCCCCCCCTCTAATGTCATCCAAATCCCCAGAAACTCTCCCCCTCTTCAAGCAAACCTTTCTGCAAACCCTACTACAGTCCAAAATCCTAACATTCGGCACCTTCACTCTAAAATCCGGGCGGGAGTCGCCCTACTTCTTCAATGCGGGCCTATTCAACACAGGCAGCCTCCTCACCTCGCTGGGCGCGGCATACGCGAACACGATACACACGAGCGCCAGTCTCCCGCCCTTTGACGTGGTCTTTGGGCCGGCGTACAAGGGTATTCCCCTGGCTACCATTACACTAGCGAAGCTGTACGAGTTGGCACCGGAGAAGTATGCTGGTGCTGGGTATGCGTTTGACAGGAAGGAGGTTAAGGATCATGGAGAGGGGGGCCGGATGGTTGGTATGGGGCTGAGGGGGAAGAGGGTGCTCGTTGTTGATGATGTTATTACTGCTGGGATGGCGATCCGGGGCGCGGTCTCGGCGATTGAGGAGGCTGGGGGTATGGTGATTGGGATCGTGGTTGCCTTGGATAGGATGGAGAGAATTGGGGGCGTGGGGGCGGAGGACAGGAAGGGGAGTGCCATTATGGAGATTAAGAAGGAGATGGGGGTTGAGGTTTTAGCTATTTTGAATTTGGACGAGTTGATTGTGGGCGTTACGGATGAGGGCAGTAGGGAGAGAATGTTGGAATATAGGAGGAAATATGGGGCCATTGGGGAGTAGATGCACTTGCTGGCTTTCGCCGGATTGTGGGTAGATGGGTGGGTGGAAAGTTTTAGCTACGGATCTTTTTACACGAAAGCGCCTTTTCGGGGCGGAAAGAAGAAAAAACTTCTCAATGCGAAATAGATATCTATTCTTTTAGCAACGAAGACCAGGTGTGAAAGGGGTTTCTCTCTCTCTTTGGTTATTATGGTACTATGACTGTGTGTGCTCTGTTAAACGGTTCTTCGGTCGGTCATGACTCTCACGATTGCCCCCGTTCCCGCAATCTCAACAACCTATCATGATTCACGAAATCAGCCATTTTTCTCTCACCCCGAGAACTGGTGACGGCGTTGATAATACCTTCTCATGCCAACTGAGCAGCACACTCATACCACCGCCATCACCCCTGCCCGGTGCAACGCCGTACTCCCTGGCCCCACTAACCGATGAAACACCCGTAGCATGAGACGAGACCCCGGGGGTGGAAGTGCTAGAAGCGGAATTGTTATGGCGGGCCATTCCTTTGTAGAGATATCTATCGTAGCTCCCGTTAGTTCTCCCTCCTGTCTCGGTCTATCACCTGCTACCGGAACGTAGGGACACTTACTTAGTAAGGACATCCAACAACTCCGTCCCACTGGGCGAAGCATACAGTCTCCCAAGCAATGGCGACATCTCTACCGCCTTAATCGAGGACAAAATCTCTAGGACGGTTCCCAAGTGAAGCTCCTATTCACCACCCCCCGACCACATTAGCTCCCTATCTCAATCCCCATCATCGTTATCACACCCCTCAACTCAAGAACACCAAATACCTTCCCCTGCTCATCACCCCCGTACGGAACGTTCTCCAAAGCCGCTACCAATGCCGCCTCTTGATCTCCACGTTGTAGGAGCTGCCGGCAGTGCGTTGCTAGCGATTGGATCTCGGAAGTCGGGATCGGATCACACGGGGGTGTCAATAGCTCCGCCGGGAATGCTGATTCGGGGTCAAGTGCGTCGACGTCGATTAGGCGGTAGTTTATCGTGGCCATGGCAGTAGTTTTTGATAAGGGTTTTTTTCTTTCTCGCTTTCTCTGTCGGCAGCAGTGGGCTGTGGGTAGGTAGGTGGATGTTGGGATTTGTTGTTGGCGATCTAAAATGTGGGGTGCCGTAAGTGGGTGCAGCAACGTAAGTTACAGGAATAAGCTAATTTATGGGTGCTCTTATGATACCACAACCTACGCCAGAGAGAAATCTATGGAAGTGATCGATGATAGCAGGGTTCAGAAGTAAATATATACAGATTAATCTTCTGGGTCGAGTTGAAGTGTTGGGGGATATTTTTGCATTCGCAAGCGATCATCGGTGAGTAGCTGCCCCTAGTCAGAGCCTCTTTTGAGCCTCATGTGTCTCATACTCGAGTATTATATATGATAACAGTACGGGTATTGGGTTTCTCCGCCTGAGCGGGACTCAGCTGGACATTCACTTTGCATACCGGTATCCAATTCTGAGCTGGAAGTTTTCCGGCCATTTTTATTTATTTTTTGGGAAAACATTTCGGGGCTACTTGTCCATCATTGCAGGTAACCCACTCTCCCTGTCTATTGTCCCTTGTAGTATTATAGCAATGATATCATCAAGGGTAAATGGCGGATTCAGTAAAGGTATTCTAACAAGGCTTCGCAAAAGATCCCTCTCAAGCTTGATGTCCGCCACGATAGCAACAGCCAAGGTCCGGATGTTCCTTGTATCGGACACTCACAGTTCGATACCACTACCAACGTCAAAGGTGTTCCGCACCCCCTTGCCAAAATGTGACGTGCTCATACACGCTGGGGACATGACCAACACCGGGGAGGCACGTGGGTTCGAGAGGACTTTGGGATGGATCAAGGAAGTTGATGCAGAGCTCAAGATAATTATAGCTGGTAATTAATGCCCGCCCATACAACTAGAGTACCGCTGGGACTAACAATTCCCCAAAGGAAACCACGACCTCTCACTGGACAAAGACTGGTACTACCGCTATGGTCGACACTACCACATAAACCCCGAGGACCCGAGCCAACTCTTCACCTCCCTGCCGTCAAACATCCACTACTTGGAGGAAGAATCCCGCACCTTCACCCTCTCCTCCGGTGCAACCTTCAAAGTCTACGGTTCACCCTGGACCCCCGAATTCGGTTTCTGGGCCTTCAATTACCCGCACGACATTGACCGCTGGAATCCGGACCCCACTAGACGGCGGAACAAAACTGCCGTAGATAGAGATCCCATCCCCGAGGACACGGACATCCTAATCACACATGGCCCCCCACAGGGCTTTCACGACGAGGTATATCCCGGGCGCCAAAATGTCGGTTGTCTGCATTTGAGGAGGGCGGTCGAGAGGATACGACCGAGGTTGCATGTCTTTGGGCATATACATGAAGGACGTGGTGTCACGAGGGTCACATGGAAGGAGGGTGGCGGCGAGGAGAAGAGGATGACAGTGCCTGTGCTTGGTGCTAGCGATATGGCGGCGCTGGCGAAGAGTTCTGGTGCATGTCCGGCTTTAGAGGTGGATGTTTCGAAATCTGGAGAGGTGCTAGCGGAGAATGAGACATTGGTTGTTAATGCTAGTGTCATGGCGGTGACAATGATGGTGACACACGCGGGGGTTTTGGTCGATATGGAGTTTCCGGTTGTGCAGTGTGGGGAAGGTCCGCTCAGTGCTTAGATAATAATATGGGAATCGTTCTTTGGGGGGTTCAATATAATTAGTATCCTCGCTATGCCGACCCGGCCTCAACGAGATGCTAGAAAAGGGATTGCGGGCTGATTTGTCGGGTTTTGGGAGAGTATTGGGGGGGTGGGGTGGGGTCCGAAAGAGCCTTTTATATTGGCTTCGGAAACCCTTTTTGTTATGATAGGGTTTTTCTGCTTACTATCGTTATCTGAATATGATGCGTGAGGACTGGGGAACAGCGGTAGTCATATATAATCACTCGACAAAGTCTCAACTCTTCAACCCAATGCGAGTCTCCCAGGAAACCCACCAATGAACCTCGAAACAGGAAACCACATCCGCGGATTCCATGCCACCCGCGATTGGCCGTTCTGCTAGAGAAGAAGGAAAAGAGGCATCTATCATAAAGAATGCCATCCCGACAAGATTTCCCACTCCCCATTGATTCTATGGGGGGGAGGCACTAGGCTACCTAACCGCTGTACCAAAATCCACGCCTGCACCCATATGCAAACATCCCGGGGACGTGCTCCAAGAGCAGAGCATCTGCAGATAGGCAACGAAGCAGAACACCGGTTCGCGGGACCCGATCAATAAATACCCGCAAGCAACACCCAGTTAGACCCTCTCCGTGAATGCGATTATCGCGGCCTCTTAGCTGGCGGGTTATATAGCATCGCCGTCACGGGCTTTTGCACGGTAACTGTACGGTACATGTATATATTTACCCGGAAAAGGGGAAGCGCAAATCGCCAAGTTTACTCCGGCAGGAAGGAAGGGAAAAAAGGGAAAAACTGGGATGCGTCTCGACACCAATCCCGGTAAACAAGGCTAGAGGCCTCAATTCTGCGCTCAGGGGAGGTGCAGAAGCTATGTACTCGTACAGTAAGTACTATGGAAAACAGCGTTCACACCTCATCACTCGACAATCCATACCGGTACTTGTATCATTTCAATCTTTGGTTTCACAGCACTTCATCTGTGGTAGGCGTGACACATCAAGTCTGTACGCGAGTACCATACACGAACCCACAACGCATAAAAATCACAAAACAGCAAACGACCCCACAGACCAAACCACCACCCTCCTCACCCCCACAAAGCGATGCGCCTTACCGCCCCCAAAATATATATGATACTGCAGTTCTGTAACCATAATAATAATATATTATTATTATTATGATATCATAATCCCACCACCCCAAGGCACATCCATCCACCCCACACACCCTACGAGTAGTAACTCATTCGTCTCCCGTGCCGTGCCAACCGCACCCACCTTATCATGTATACCGGTATCATGCTTCCCACTTCCCATGGTACGAGTAGACTACCACACTGTTAAGATGGTGCTTTCTGCTATGTATTTTCCACGTCTCTCACGGCCTACAGCTATTCGAGTTCAATTAGCTCACTCAATTTTTTCTTCCTTGCCATTATTCGATCAACTGATGATATGCAATACTCCTGTCGTTCAGTGTTCTCTTGTCTTCCGTACTGTGTGCCCTGAGCACCCTTCTACCGCTACAGTATGTTGCTATTTTACGGTATAAATAGTGGGTCTACTTGACCCTCTCCGATGTTGAATCAAGTTCTCAAGCCTCTCTCCCGAAAAAGTCTCCTGCATACTATGGGGTGAGCACAAGTACGGCGAACTTTGTTTCGCACAAGCAAGAATCTGCTGTATGTGACCATAGGGACAGTCAATCTTGGCTCGATTTTTGAGGTGGGAAAAAGTTTGCCGAACTCTTGGCACAATGAAACACCCATGATTGGCTGATTGGCCAACAAGCCAATCAGAATGACTTCGCCAGACTTACCGACAACCCCCGGGTACGGATTTTCAACACCTAGTCAAAATATCCAAGGATCCATCGAGTGATACCCTATGAAGCCTATCACTACCGTACTTCATTCTCAATGCTTGATAAGTTAAAAATAAACCAAGCTTTGCCCCCTCCTCGGCAGCCGGTCGAGATAGCAGAGCACGAGTACTCGTACAGCGCAGGGCTGGCGAAAGAAAAAAAGACAAGAAATGCATACACCCTATCAATCGTCGATTAACCGATCTCCCGCCGCATAACCGTCCCGTTAGTCTGTTCGGTGAGCAATGGCGGGCTAGGCTGTTGGACTTAGAGTGGCACGTGAGTGGGCATCGAGCTAGCTTATATCTAATATCGCGATTGCGTGCGTGGCTTGCCGGAGCACGGTTCTCGTAAACAAATAACCTCACACACCCTGGGGCGAAGGTAGCCGGGCCGGAAATTGCA
This sequence comes from Tuber melanosporum, assembly GCF_000151645.1. Lineage (NCBI taxonomy): Eukaryota > Fungi > Ascomycota > Pezizomycetes > Pezizales > Tuberaceae > Tuber > Tuber melanosporum. The sequence goes on along the minus strand of NW_003298863.1, from coordinate 1,686,283 downwards.
TTTTTTAATTCTTTATTTTTATCTCATCTATCTCTCCGCTGCCCACGGTCGCGGCGCCAGGGGCATGCTTGCGCGGTGGTGAAATTCAGATTCTCCGTTTTTTTGTTTTTCAATTTCGACATCAAGGCGATGTCGCCCCCCACTTCATTCAGAATCATCACGAGACTTGATAGAACCACAAGTTAGGTAGCATAAAAGGTTTCACAAGAATCAGAGAATTTCCCGCCATGAAAAGAAATGCCAACTTCAGAGAAAAGGGATAGGAATAAAAAAGACGAATTCAATTGTTTGGTCATTAATTTAAGCAAGATAAGTCGAGGCACTAACGTTTCCTCCCCTCCCGGTCCAGTTGATGTGAATATCCTTTCCTTCAGGGAGGGTCTCACTCTGGTGCTCGGGCTTGACGCGGAAGGTGTGGGCGCCTGGGATGTCATGTTAGAGTGCTTCAACAAGACACTAATTCACACTTGGACTCACCGAAATAATCTCTCTGTGCCTGTAAGAGGTTGGCGGGAAGATCCTTAGTCCTATATCCGTCGTAGAAGCTCAGGGCAGTAGAGAAGCAAGGTGTGGGGATTCCAAATTCGATCCCCCGGATGATGGCTCTCCTCCAACCGGGCTGAGCCTGGTGAATAGCTGCCTTGAAAAAGTCATCAAAAAGCAGGTTCTCGAGATCTGGCTTAGCACGGTACGCCTTGGTGATATCTGCAAGGAAGACGGAGCGAATAATACATCCACCACGCCACATAAGAGCAATGGCAGGGTTGTTCAATTTCCAGTTGTACTCTTTAGCAGCCTAGATTTCACTAATCAGCATCAGGACCTCCTGCGCGGGTAGCAGGGTAGCAAAGTTACCTCACGAATAAGCATAAAGCCCTGGGCGTAGGAGATGATCTTGCTAGCGTAAAGCGCCTATATTGCCTAACGATTAGCCTTAATAATTCTTCAAGGGCGGTTCCGGACAAGGTTGGATTCCAATATGTATCTAACCTGTTCGAGATCGGCTATGGCAGCTTCCCTGTCACCAGTGAAAGCTGGGATTTCGGGGCCCTCGAGGACCTGGGCAGCACGGCCTCTCTCGTCCTTGATAGAGGAGAGGCATCTGGCGAAAACGGATTCACCAATCAAAGTGACGGGCATGCCCAAGTCAAGAGCATTGATAGCAGTCCATTTTCCGGTACCCTTTTGTCCGGCGCTGTCGAGAATCTTCTCCACGAGAGGAGTCCCATCGGCAGGATCATTGTACTTCATGATATCGCGAGTGATCTCGATGAGGAATGAATCAAGGACGCCAGTGTTCCAGTTGGTGAAAACATCACCAATCTCAGAGTTTGTCATTCTGAGCCCACGCTTCATGATATCGTAAGCCTAGAGCAAACATGTTAGTGCCAATTCTAGAGTTTATTCTGGCCTCAACGCAAGCCCACCTCGCATATCAGCTGCATGTCACCATACTCGATACCGTTGTGAACCATCTTAACGAAGTGGCCAGCTCCCTCGTCACCAACCCAATCGCAGCATGGCTCGCCATCGGACTTGGCGGAAATGCTTTGGAAAATATCCTTAATGTATGGCCATGCCTCCTCATTACCACCAGGCATGATGGAAGGGCCATATCGGGCTCCCTCTTCACCACCGGACACACCAGCACCGACGAAACGGATCTGCTTCTCGGCGAGATACTTGGCGCGGCGGTTGCTGTCGGGGAAGTGAGAGTTACCACCATCAATGATAATATCGCCGGCTGAAAGGAAGGGCAAGAGAGCAGCAATGAAGTCGTCGACAGCAGGGCCAGCCTTAACCAGCAACATTATTCTACGAGGACTCTTCAACTTGTCGCACAAGTCCTGAATGGAGTGAGCACCAACGATGGATTTTCCTACAAAACATTAACAACGGAAGAGCCCGATGGAGGGCGGAAAGTTACCCTTGGCCTCATTCTCCAAGAAGTGGTCGACCTTCGATACGGTTCTATTGAAAGCAGCAACAGTAAAGCCTATTAATCAGGTTAGTGGACAGGTAGTGGCAGAGAAATTGGTGGTGATGAATACCATGGTCTGCAATGTTGAGGATCAAGTTCTAGGTGCAAATAGGATAATTAACCTCACTCCTATTTTAGTCTCTGGAACAAGAAGTGAAACATACCTGACCCATAACAGCAAGACCAATAAGGCCGAAATCTAGAGATATGGAATCAGCATCGGTTCCAACCCCCGAAGCCACCATCCTGGCTGTCTAGCACGATATAATGTCTCCATTCTGGATAAGAGAGGCTACGACATCTAGAACAAACAGAAGTGAAGTGGGAATCAAAGCTCGAGTAAATACTGACCAGCGCTGGGTGTCGAAGATGCGAAGCCGCCAGCAATAGCGGACAGTCGCTCACTATGTCAGCAAAAATTCAAACATCAACTCAAAATCCGAACAAACGAAAGACATTATCGGGGGTAAGAGTGAGGGGTTTCCCATAGCCCAGGGATATGACATAATAGCCAAATCATAAGGCTGCCGGAATGTAGAAACAAACGGAGGAGTTAAGCTCACATTGCTTTAGTCTCAGACATGACACCTTCTTATGTGCTTCAATGGGATTGAATGAACGAGATGAGAGGAGATGAGGGAGTATGTAGAGCGGAAGAGAGGGGTGGGAAGAGGGAGGAAAGATTAAAAGTGATTGAGAGAGGGGGGAGGGGGCTGACGACGATGGTGGTGGTGGGGTTTATTTTATGGCCCTAAGAGATGCGGAACTGGGCGGATAAGTGAGGTTTCGGCGTCATATTCCCAATTGCTTCGGGCTCTCTCTTGGAGGGAGGGGGGATAGGGATGAAGGGCTGGGAAGTCCTCCCAGGTTTCCACCCCCCTCTCTCCCCGGAACTAACTTTTTCCTTTTTTTGTTCACTTTTTCACCCTATTACAAAGTTTAGGGATGAATATTACACATTATTATGTTATGTACATCCGGATTGGTACGCGGAAAAGGGCCCAAAGAGTACTTTGTTTGCCGGGCCTTTCACTAACTTATCTATTGTTGAGTGGCAGGGGGAAGTGGGGATGAGGTTTTTTGTTTGCTCCTCTGCAGTTAAAATCTGCCCCGCCATTTTAACGGGTTGACGGGTTTATGCCAAGACAAAACCCACCCCACCACCCCCACTTGGCCCATCGTTACAAGGATGATGAAGCCAGGAAAGGAAGGAATGAAAAAGAAAAGAGAAAAAAAAAGTACAATGTTCCTTATTCCGCCGACTGTCATGTTGTCGTTAAAGCACACAATGTCCTAAGGCGATGCACAAAACCCTTTTGAAAAAGGAAATAAGGTCGGAAAGGAGATATCGGTATGATACTGTATGTTCATGCGAAAAATTAAGCAAGAATTCAATTGGGAAATGCCCTAAATCCTTAGAGATGTTGGTGTGACGTTGGGTGATTGATTGTACTTGGGTCCGATGGCCAGCCAGCCGCATTGCAAAAGATCCCGGTGCTCCGTTCGCAACTCACGAGACAAGCAACAACTTCCGCCAGCCACCCTTCCGACACCCTGCCTTCCAGATAACCCCTCTGAACAACGACTTACTCTGTCATGGCAGCAGCTATATCAGCCCTTAACGCGAAGATTCGCAGCAACCCTGCGCTTAGCTACTTCTGCTCCACCCGTACGCTGTCTCTTCTCTCCCGATACATCTTTCTATCCTGCCAGATGGCGATGCTAATGTTTGCCATCGATTAGACTTTTGGGGTCCGGTCTCAAACTTTGGGATCCCGGTCGCTGCTGTCTTGGATATCACTCGTAAAGACCCTGAGATGTGAGATGCGTATCTGTTAGCATGAGGCTTTTGAGGTAATTGACAATGTTTAGTATCTCGGGAAAGATGACCACTGCTTTGGTCGTCTACTCAGCTGTCTTTATGCGTTACTCGTTTGATCCCCTCCTGTCTGCCTCCCTGGGTGTGAGACTGACTGATATGTTTGTAGCATGGCTGTCACGCCAAAGAATTACCTCCTCTTTGGCAAGAGCTCTTGATTGATGTTGGGGGATTCACGCTAATTATTGCAGGTTGCCATTTCGTCAACGAGTGTGCTCAATTGGCCCAGGGATATCGTTATATCAATTACTGGAAGTTCGTTTCTCATACCCCTTGACCGAAAAAATTCAACTGACATCAACAGCTACGGTGGTCGTGAGAGATCACTTGCGGAAAAGGCGAAAGAGGCATCCACGCTCACTGCTGCTACCACAGTTCCTGGGCCTGCCAAGAATTAACTGGTTATTCTTTCTCGGAGGAGTGGATGGAGTTAAACTTTAGATATCACTTGTCAAGTTATTCCGTGCTACTAGAGCTACAAAAAAAACAGGAGCCGTATCTTTCCTTATTTTTCACCTAGAGAAGATTTTGTTGGGAATATGACGTAGGGCAGGAATTGCTACTATCAATATATTTTTGTCTTCCTTGTGCTCTTTGATGTCTCTAGATTGTATAGAAATACCTTGTTCAGGCGTCTGCGCCCACCGGTAGTTAATTCGATGAACGCAAGTGATCCGGTGCGATAAAGGTAGTAATTTAGTGCAGGAGGAAAGTCAAACAGTCCATTTACAATGAGAAACTCAGATACGCCAAACATTTACCCCATCCACCCATTCCACCCAACCGTCAGCTGCTCGCTTTCAAATAGTCATTGTTGCGCAATGATTCATACCCCGTCCCGATTAGCCATTCCTCTCCATAGAGGCAAACCTCCTCCCAACATTACCAAAGCAAACACAGCTGCAAAACAAAACGCTTGCGATCCAAACCGTAACGCCAAAGCTCTCAACGGAAACTGATCCCGCAATCTTGCTCTCGTCCGGGAAAGAGATGGTTTCCGGGGTCTGGATCATCTCCGGATTGGTTTGCAAAAGGAAAACTGTCCCAGTAATTCCGACAGCCGCAGAAAGCCAGAAGCCGACGCGAGTGCGATCAATGAGATACCACAAAAATGGGTTCACGAACGAGAGCGATACGCTAACCTGTAGGGTTGATTGCCAAGGGAGCTTCCTCTATAAAATCATCAGCATATATTTCACAAAAAAAGACAAGAGAGAGGGGGGGGCGAAGAAATACAATAGCATAGGCAATGCCGACAAAAGCACCGATACTTCTGACCGCAGGATCCCAATCAATTTTTGCTCCAATGCTCCCATTACCCGTATCCTTTCCATCTAACCACGGCAACAACGAACCCAACACCACACCCGCCAATCCCCACTGGACGAGATACCTCGGATTGTACCGATCGATATCTACCGTAGATGGGGAGAATTTCTTGGAATTGTGCAAATCGGTAACAATAGCGCCGTATGCAACGCCGAAAGCGAATAGGGCCATGCCCCTCATAGCGACCTCGTACCACGGAACTGGATCCTTCCGAGTATGCTTCACGGGCACATGAGATGGAGTTACCTTCTTAATGTCGAGGTCGGCCATATCAAGGACAGACGAGTTGCGAGATAGGAAAGGAGTAGAGGGCTCAGTGTCCTTGTTTGCATCGTCAGAGAGGGAATAGATTCCGAAGAGTGTAGACGAGGTTAAGGCGATTGCAGACTTGGTGCGCTTTGGGGGTCTGAATTCTGTGGGAGAGAGGCTATCCGCCGGTGATGCGAGATTATCTGGGGAAGATAGGAGGGGCGATGGAGTAGCATTGGGAGAGGGGGATGGGGAAGCCGTCTCGATTGTTTGTGGGCGACGGGGAATTGGACGCAGGAGAGGGAGGTCCGAAGGAGTCGACATTATCCGCTCTGATGAAGAGAGGACAACACTTCCCTGAAATAGAGCCTTGTATTTAGATGTCCTAGGCGCACCACTCGTGAGTAGGTTTGACGAGCGGGATTTGTCGAGAATTGGAAGGAGTGGACGGGGGTGTGTGTGGGAAAATAGACGTGAATGTGAAGAAAGCCGCGGAGGAAGAAGCTATACAGTAGATGCTAGATGCAACTAGGTCCTCCCCCGCGCATTGAACGCTTACCTCCTAGAGTAGCTGAACAAGAGAGACACGGGCAATCAGAAATGGGGATAAAAATGTATTCGTGATGGCACCCTTCGTCTGCTGTTTCGGAAAAATAAGGAGGGAGGCTCAACGAGGTGTTGAGAGTTACCTACCTGGCGTGCCTGACTGCCCTACGTATTTTCCATACCACCAAATTTTCTCCCCGGAGGGTGCTGTGCGGTTCTCGAGCGCGTTCATACGGTAGGCCTTCGTTCGGCTGGCTGGCTCTCTTTAGCCCCAATACTTCATACTCTGCTTCCTGGAAGATCCTGCAGCCAACCGTTAGTGACTGGTCTGGATCGTTATCATCTACGGCAGCTATTTCAAACCCATACCTGGTCAAGAGTGCCAAGTACTTGCCGTTCTTGCTCATACGCAGAGAATGATTCTCCTCTCCTAAGAAATGTTGCTTACCTGCTCGGTTCTGGAACTCTAGTTGTCTAGATTCCAGTCATCTTATCGTAAGGGGGCCCTGTCTCCCCTTTCCAAGAACCCAGCGGGAATGTCCCTTGCAGTCGGTAGGGAATAGCGGCAGGATCATCTTCCCTGGTCTGATTGGACTTGGGGCCCATCACTCAAAGTTAGCTGACCATCAAATCGTGCCGTATAAGCAAAACAATTCCCAAAGTGCTAGTATGGAGAGGGAGCTCCAAAAACATACTCGAGTATATTTATTCTTGAAATGAAAGACCAACATACGGCACGATATGGGCATTTATATCGTACCCGCCTTAACTTATGGTTTCTTTTTCTCTATAATTCATATGATAGACATGATCAACGACCCAACATTGAATCCAACACATGCGACTCTGCGAACAAGCGCCCGGTCACCCGGTCGGTAGTTACCGCGAATCCAACACATGTACGAGTAACCATTCTTCCCCCGCACTTTGAACGATAGTAGACTCCCACCTTCCTTACCAAACTGCAACACATTTGTCCTCAGTCCAGATGAGTTCACCACAGTCAGATCCGCATCCGTCCGACGCAGAACTGGCCGAAGCAGCAGCTTTCCAGGTCTTTGACAAAGATGGAACTTCCTACCCCTTTTCGAGTTTGTATGAAGGCGAGGGGACAGTAGCGATTGTGTTTATCAGACACTTTTTCTGTGGGAGTTGCCAAGAGTTGATATCCCATACCTCCCTCCATGTCGAGTTATCTCCAGTATTGATAACTTGGGAACAGTTACCTTCGAGCTCTATCAAACCCGCCGATAATTCCCCCTGATACCCCCGGGAAGAAATTGATTATTGTTGGGCAGGGGGATCCTGCCGTGATCAAGACTTACACCGCAGAAACCGGATGCGTGTTCCCTATCTATACGGAGCCTACTGGAGGTTTATACACTCTCTTTGGTATGATAAAGAATTTGAAGCTAGGAGAGAAACCGGAGTACATTCAGCAGAGCGTAATTAGCAGTATAGCCACCAGCTTTGTTTCGGCTCTTAAATGGGGGGGCAGAAAAGGAGGTGATTACCAGCAGGTATGATATGGCATATTATTTTTCTGAAGAGTGATAATCTGATATGGACTGCTATATAGAACGGCGGAGAATGGATGTGGGAGAATGGGAAGCTGGTTTGGTGCCACCGGATGAAGAATACCAGAGATCATTTGGAAGTGAAATATTGGAAGGTCTTGGGATTGTGAAGGTTTATACTTGATATTATCGACGAGATAGTTTATGATGATGAGCAGTGCATTGACAATTCGGTAATAGCCTAGTCGCTCACCTCACGCAGTATTTATATTATTAGGTTTCTATTTCTCCTTAGACTCCCACCTGTGTCTCCAATATACCGGTATAGTAATTCACAGAGCCATTTCCCAGACTACTCAAGTACTCCCGGGTCCAGTCCCACCCCCCCCCCCAGTATCATTCCGCACCTACCAAAATTTGCTCGAGTGAGTTCCTTTCCTTCCAGCCTCCACAATATCACATGATGCTGTGGAGATCTGGACCCTGGAGTCCAATGGGAAAGTTGCAACGACAGCACCGATATCATACAAGTGCTTTCTGACATCCGGATCAATAGCGGCAACCCCCGATCCTCATCACAACACGATGGCAGCTCCCTCTTCAGTTCAGATTCCGAGATTTCCAGGGTATTTTTTTCTATGAAATCCCTACCAGATTCAATCGGAGCCCGGATCTAACCCAAGGCCAGAAGAACCCTTTTCTCGTTTACCACCATCTGCCGCAGAAACCCGGGCGATTTTCGTGGTGAGGCTTGGATCGAGCAATACAATACCTAAGCGAGGAGCAGCCAATGAGGTAGGACAGGGACAGCACAGCGGTGGCTTAGGACAGTCGATATGAAGGATGTGTAACCTGACTTTTCGCTTTGATCACGAATGATTGGTCTTGCATAAGGAGGATATGGTACGGTATGATGCTTGCATCGGTACTCTAAGTTCTCAATTGAAGCTGAGTTTAAGTATTTTTAGGCACTTTCCCCTAGATTAATCGATTTGTGCAGTAAATATAGTTAACACAAGCTTCTCCTTGGCAGGAGTTTTGCTTGATTATGACAGAAAAGAGGAGCGAATTCGGTATACCTACTCGGATCGCTGGATCGAACTTGCGTTTCTCTTGGGATGGTGTGGTGCTACCAAAATAAATGCAGGACAAGATAAGAACAATTATGCGAGTGAGGCGCTATGATTCATCACGAACGTAAAATGTGCGGAACTCCCGATTGGGGTAACAAGTATGATACTCATAAGGTATGATACCTCGCACTACTATCTGATTTCAAGGAGTGCTTGGTCATTGGAATAGACCCCCTACACTAACCTACAGTTTAGATCTATAAAGCTTACGTGTAGAACCCTTACGACATAGTTAGGGCCTAAGGAACCGGTCCCTCGAACTTACCTACAAACGTCTGGGGAGTTCACTGACAGAACTGCTATCATACGATATATCATATACCCTGGATCCGAATGCATGTTCTAGGCCCTAAACCCCGATCCCCTTTTCTCATTGCTCCTTCAGAGCCCTGTGAATCTTGGCTGTCATAGAAACGGCAACGGCACTTTTATGCCCTACTTATAGCAAGCCCCTACACAAGATTTCCTTCTTCTCATGTCATACTCCTGCCTGCCTCCCCTGTCCCCTGATAGAAGAAACTCTCCCCTTGAAAAAAGAAGAAAGGAACACACACACATCGATCCTCCGCCCACCATGCCGTGCCACATCTCCCCATACCCTGAACTTGCCAAATTTTTGACCAAAGCACCTCTCGGAGCTGCCATACAAGCCCCTGAATCACTCTCAGCATCTGCACTGTTATATACCCCGCCACAATTCAACCGTTCTCCTCCGGTACGCCTCAATCCAAGGCTTCCTAAAGTCCCCACCCTGATCCTTACCGATCTTCCCCATGGGGGCAAAATGCTTGACCGCTCCACTACTGCGATCCCAGCATTGCAGTATTCAAAGCCATTAATTCAGTCAACAGTATCTTGCTTCGGCCCAAGGGGTATCGAGCGTATGGCATCTGTATGCATTACCAACCCTTGACTCTCGCATCCCTCTTTGCTGTACTATTGCTGATAACTCTAACTAGTACTTTTTCACCAAGATTGAGAAAACACTCTACAGCGTTTTCCGGCTAAAGTGGCGGGGGCCATATAACGTACTTGAAGGTCTTGCACGGAAGATTGCAAAAGACTTTGTTCGAGCTGCTATAGAGGGGTGCGCAGATGCTTTGAACAGCGATCATCTGTTGAACTTGATGGAAGTTCGGCTTGGATATCTCTTGGCCAAGCTGGAGGTTAGTTGTTTCCCACCCCCCATGCCACCATTATTGTTAATTTCTTCCCATGGTGCTAATATGGGGTTTCGCGTACTCACGTGATCTACAGCAAGATTGGGAATTTGCTTGCCGCTTTGGCGGTCGCGGTGGGGAACGGCTTTGTGCTATCTGGGTCGAACGGTTGAAAAGGATAGAGGACTATGATCCCGAGAGCTACTCTGATGATAGTGTCTAGAGATAGGTTGTTTGTGGAAGTTTGGGAAGCATTGCGTTTGGGGGTGGAGTCTAAGCTCATACTGGAGTAAGGCAATAATTGAGCGACCGCGAATGCGTCCTTGAGCTGGCTGGCTGGCTTTTTGCTTGTATAGATAGCTTCTCTCTTCTTCTCCCTTCCCCCTCCAGAGTTATGATTCAAGTAAGGCGGGGGGGAGGGGGAACAAAATTACTTGGACATAAAAGTTAGCGAGTAATAATACTTTCAGCTATCTGGGCAAAAAAATTAGCTAGTTCTCCTAAGTAATATTATAGAAACCCCCAACTACGCTCCTAGCTAATAAGGGCTCGGGGAGCAAGCTCTCTCAACAATTCTAGCACCAAGGGATCTTAGGACGGCCGGGTTTGGTTTGGCCACGGTTCCTACAGGATGGGATAGTGGCGATTAGGAGGAGGAGTAGAACTGCCAGCTGTAGCAAGGAATGGCCATGGCGGCGAAGAGCTGGAGGGATAGTGGGGAAACGACTGGCGGGGGGCCGCATGAGTAATGTTCTGTGACTGCCCAGACCAACCCTGAGAACCGATCAAACAAGCGGAATGAACGTTCTAATGTACAAAGCCTTGAAGCTTAGATCGTGAGCACACCATAGGGATAAACCTCGGATTCATCCCGCCGCCCTAGCCAATGCCAACTTTGGTCGCATTCCACAGTCAAAGGAAATACTGCTGGGCAATTGGAGCAGTAACTGGGTCCCCGAATTCCATGGGATGGGGAAATGTTTATTCGGATAAGTAAGGTATGTGGAGACCAAACTCAATAGGGTTGCAATTAGAATGCACATGAAGTGGCATGCTAACGTGAGAGGAATACCTTAATCGTGTGGTATATAGGACGGAGGGGGTGCAGCGGGAGAGGTGACGAATCGGCAATGTTCGCAGGATGTTACAGGACTCCGAGACTGTAGCGCCCTGTCCGTCCCCGATACAAGGATAAATAAATTATATTGAACCCCCAGAATTAATCTGGACATCAAATTTAAAGAATTTTTATTTTTACAGACTCTCATCCATAGCCCGTCTCGTCCGCTCCAGGGGCTCGGACTCGTGCTGTGATAACCTAACATCTCCTCAGCTCCTTGCCGCCGTGGGTGGGCTCAACCCTCCGTTTAATTAATTTTACCCTTGTAGGATATCCTCACACCCGTTTCGATATTCTTGATAGAATTATCACAAAGATTCCGGGAACATTCCTGGTCTGCATGGACCTTCAGTGCATGAAAGGTATTTCGGTCAGTCGCCTTCAGAGCACTCCCAAAGCACACCCCCTCAAACATATGATACCTCATTATACTCGAGCATTGGGGGGTAACGTCCTGTTAGACCGGAATTCCCTGACGAACACGATGATCAGGTAATACCTGTGTTACCTGCGAAGACAGTCAGCATTTGGTTCTCGACCCACTCTGCTCCCCACGACAAACGGTTTGCTGCGTCGCGCTCTATATCACGTTTTGAAATCCTCAAATTTGTATTCATCCTACAGGTAACGGAGATGAAAATGAGAGGACCCGAATCAGAGAGAGAGCAGGGACGTGACGCTATTCCTATGGACCGCAATATGAGACATAAAAAAGAGCAAATCCGCGACTAGGGCTGAAGCATAGCGACCCCGACAGGCCAAACAAGAGACCTAGTCGAGAAACACGCCCACAGTCTAAAGGGGTAGGCAAGGTGAAGTGGCTAAAATATTCCCTAGCCGATGATTCATCAATCCTCATAGCAGAAGCCATGAGTAGGAAAAAAAAGTCTAGGAGTGATAAATCTACAAACGGGAAAGCTGCTAGCCAACGCTAACAATCAGAAACCCTTAAGACAAAAAACCTCTCTCGTGGGATGGAGAGAGCAGTGAATCTGGTTAAGGACAAAAGATACCTTCCCAACAGACAGGACTATCACAGCAGAGCATCACCAGCATCGGGTGTTAAAGGCAGGGATGAGAGGGTCACGGAGCTACTACTGGTATTACTTGTACCATGGACGTCTAGACTCCTCTCGGTTTAGCATGTGAGGGGTAGGCCCTTCGCGGGTTCTCGGACACACTAGAGGCTCCTTCCGCATCAAAGGGATGGGCTTTATTACTGGTAATCTCGCTCTCCTCTCCGCCCCTGTTCAACATATCCGCTGACATAGCCGTATGTTAGGATCAAAGATATCTAGAGGGCCAAAGGGATTCTATTAGGTGATACGACACGCAGGCTTTTTATATATATATACCTGAAGTGAATTTGCTCGATGCCTTTATATTGACGTGTATTTGCAATGAATGAGTAAAGGAGCAAGCAGTGAGAAAAGTAAATAATATTATATTAGAACATGACTTCCATTATTAGACCTATTCTACATCTTTATTCTACATCTTAGATTTCCAAATCAGTATCCCAATACTACTTACTATTTCCTGAAAATAAATAACTAGGATAAATGTAGCCTTTGTAAAGTAAATCTATCTTATAGAAACAACATAGATTTCCAGTACTATGGCTTCTCTCTTGAGGTTTATATTGCTGTGCAATCATTGCAGTTTACCAAAAGGTAATGCATGAAAGCAAGTAGCTTTCCCCTATCTATACTAAAATATGCCCTTCCACCTGTCCACCTGTATTTCTATCTCACCTATTCTTATATGTTTTTCTCCTATTTGGATTAGTAAATACCCTCCCACCTACCCACCTATAATTCCATCCCTCCTAATCTTATAAAAAAAATCCTGTTTGTATTAGTATGTACCCTCCCACCTGCCCACCTATAATTCCATCCCACCTGTTTTTATAATTTTTATTCCTGTTTGTATTAGTATATGCTCTCCCACCTACCCACCTATAATTTCATCCCTCCTGTTAGTATGATATATATCCTCCCACCTGCCCACCTATTTGTCTATCTTTCTTATTTTTTTTATATTTTTTTTTATTAGTAATTATCTTTCCACCAATCTACCTATAATTCCATCTCTCCTGTTTGTAAATACCCTCCTGCCTACCCATCTATATTTCCTTTCTACTAGTACTTTGAAGTATAAAATGTTGGCTATGGTATTATGTAGTATTGATAGAGTGATGTATGTAGTATTTAGTATTGTAAATAAGAAAAGAGTGAAAGAAGTTGATGAGGAAAGAAGAAAATGAGGAGGAATGATAGACCCCTTTATATAAGCCTCCCTCAGAAATGCCAAGCCAGGTACATCAGAAAATAGAATTTACCCTACTAGTACTCTCTCTACTTCTTACTTACTAAAAATAAAAAAGGTAACCTTGTAGCAGTAAAAGAATTTGACTAAGTATTTAGTATTATTGACTAGCTAGACTCCAAATGGCCCTTCACTATACTACAGAAGTTGGAGGAAAGATTTTTACAATGCAATAAAGAGAGATTTTTAGCATATACTGAGGTCACATGATGACTAAACTTTTTACAGGTTGATCCTCTCTTAACAGGACAAAGGGTAAAATTTCATGCAGGCTAATTTGATGCTCTAATATTTCAAGCATAAAATAAAGAGTTACAGGCATCCTATATTAAACTAAAATTAAAGCAACATTGTTACCATGATGGTGGATACTCCTTCCCTATTTTAATTGTTACCAATAATTTCCTCTCTTTCTTTTTTTTATCTACCTTTTACTCATTCTTGAATTTCATGCATAATCAAATCCAAATACTACAGATTTAAATCTGAAACTAAATTCTGTTTTCTGAACAGCTTTTCTCCATATTCATTAGCCTTTTTTGTTATTGATTTATTTTTAATTTTAATGTTTTGATAACTTTTCTACTAGTAGGTTTTTCACTTGAGATAAAAAAAATTCAGAAGCAAAGTAAAACTCATAGATGTACATGATAAATAGACATCTTTTCTATACTGTATTTAAAAAATACAATAATATAATATTATAGTCTTTATAGTGTACTAATAAAAGGCCAGTCATTCTCCTTTTTTTAAAACAAAAGCCTTTAAATACTGAGGAAAAGGCTAAGGCTATATAAAGTGGAATGGAATTTTGTATATAGATATTTTCATCTCCCCCAACATTACAGGGGATTCAACACCCTCTCATAGCCAAGTATTCCCCCAGCCATTATTCTACTCCGTAATTTCTAATGCCCCTCCCTTCCCACGCTAAAAAAAAAAAAAAAAGTCCCTTCCAATAAACCGAACACGAAGTTCCCATAGGGAGGCTCCGAAGAGCAAGTACGATGTCCTCCTCTTGCTCTGCTCTTCTCTTCGCAAGTAGCGATAGAACCATAGCCAACTCTCCCCGCCTCACGCACTCCACCTATCATACCTCCACCTTCTCCAGAAGGTACCTCAATACCCTACTTCGTGCGGTGAAGCCGAGATAATGGATCACCATAGATAACGAGTGATCCCAAATGACTAATCTCAACACCCGGCTCGACTTTCCCCGTTCTGCTCCTACCCCCACATTATTCGAGTGCCCCATTTCAACCATCTCCGACCGACTAGACTACCTCTCACCATCACGATACAGATACAAGAGAACGAGATGGTAATCTCCCATATCCAACCCCCTTAAATCGGCGCAAGCAACGCCAAATATCCAGCAGACAGGTAGGTATCATACCCAGCACATCCCAAGCAGAATATCCTCACCGGAATATCGAAATCGCCAAGGTACCACATACCTTCCCCACTCCTTGAAGATAAATTATTCCCACCGAGGGCATTCGGGATACCTATTTTTTCTCGGCTACCGGTAGGAAGTCCGGGCCGGAAGTGTCTGTCTTTGCAGTGTTCACACCGTTTTTGTATGGTAGGTAGAGTCTCGAGTCGGTTACGCTCTAACCTGAGACCAGGCTCTGCCCGGGCCATCGTTAGTTGATGGCTCAGAGTGAGCGCGACCCGCAGGGCAATCAACGAAAACACCCGAGCAGAGATACAGAGTGAATGTTCTTTTCAGGGGATGAGAAGATCCTGTATAGTACTTGTACTCGCATAGTACGGTACGTACTCGTTGGGTGAAGCCCAATGATATCATTAAATTTTCATGCCTATGATATCGTAACACTAATGGTTTCGTAACGGATGCGCTCAGGATACGAGTAGGGTTCGCTATATTAGAATAACTTTGTGAAGAAAGTCGTATCATACAGGCAGTAAATATATCATACGCCCATGATTGTGTAAAGGCCGACCCCATCGTTACAATCTCTCATTTATTAAGTTATTCACAAAATCGTCATACTTCAAATTTTTATTTAGATTAAAAAGGGGTTTTTTTTTTTTTGTCATATATGGGCCCAGGGTCGAGAATTGGATGGATTGGAATAAAAGATGATAGAAAAAAAGAAAGATTGAAAAAAGTAATAAACCCCTCCATTAAGATGTCAAGGTCTAACAAGTCATTGCTATCATATAACGATATATTTCTTCATTGATTTATTTGCCGATTTAATCGAATACAGAGAGACCCATATACCTCCTGTTTTATACAATAAACCTCCCATTTTCAACTATCACAGGAAGATTACAATCGTATCACAGCTGGAAACGGACGGTCTAATGCCAGCCAGCCAGCGCTTCCACATTTTCCGACGTATTCCATCGAGCGGAAGGAAACAGGCACCGATCCACTCCCGCCGCCCATTCACAAACTTTTTTCCCGAGTCGTTCCCCGTATTTGGGCTGTGCGTTTTGTTAACAATAACGGAAAACCCCGAACAAACTCGCCCGGAAGTATGATAGGAATATCCTCCCCAAAATAAAAATAATAAAAAAACATTAATAACATTGATCTACGCAGCAACTCTACACTACGCTAAACATATCATACATACCTCCAAGCAAAAACAACAGGAACAATCAGCCCCCCTCGCGCCAACCAGTCATCCAGAATTCCCTCTCCCGCTCCGCTCCGACCGGATTAACAGGAGAAGAGAGAAAGAAACTTACGCGCCCCCATATTAGTATACTAGAGAGGGCGATTCCAACGATCTAACGTGAGGGGTTGCGAAATCATCCCAATCTCTCTTTGCACTAGTAAGTCTGTCGACCTATAAGTCAGATCAGATCAGGTCGACAAATTTTGCCCCTCTCAAAAAAGGTATTAAAAAAACCGGTATACCGATAATAAGAAATAAGACCGGTTTCTCCGAGAGTATATATATAATATTATGCGGTATCCGCTTAAGTTAGAGTTTTTTTTTTTTATCAAGGAAATTATTCACATTGAATGAGCGGCTTGAGGGACTACTCACACACAGCCGCATTCGCAAGTTTTCTAGTATGGTATAGCCTGCACTTCCAAGTACCCGCGCTTGGAGACGCTTTTGCTTTGCTAATCCTCTCTCTCTCTCACTATTATTATTCGGCAAATTGTGGTACAAAATTTATGGTTACTCCTAGAGGCGTAGCCAGGAACAGTCGGCCGGGGGAGGCTTCCCTGTTCATTTGTTGCTGGCTAGCACGGTTCCTGAGGTACTGTGCGAGGTACTGTAATAGTACGAGTACAAGGGAGGGTATTATACGAGAACTTTATGAATGTGGCTGTGCATGTACTGTCTCCGAATTGACGTGTAAAGTTACCATTGTAAATATTGTAATATGTACCGGATATGTTTCAAGAGTTATCTACTATTATGGTCTCTTGATTCACTAAACGATTTATGTCAACCATTCCCAATTTCCTGTAGACTTCCCCTATTGACAAAGATATACCATACGGTAGTTAGATGATAGAGGCCATCCACTGCTTTACGGGACCATTTTCTATAAATTTGTCTTGCCATGTACTGTACTCTGAATGGCAGTGTGGTGCCGCCGCCAGTTGACCGTGTTTACGAGGACGAAGGCTATCAGACACGACTTGCACAGTGCCTGGTGCCAAACGGAGAGTGCGCAGCGGCGCAAGAAGGGAGGAAAGTGTTTAACCACGGTACTCCGGTCCGGCCGAAAACCCCCGAAAAGGTTATATCCAGGTCAATACTTTCCAATTTTTCTCCTCTGGTAACTTTTCCCCACCAACCCGTCGAGTTCTTGCCGGACCAAAAAAAAACAAAAACAGGTTCTGGGCCTTCTGGCATGCTTCCTTCCCCCTAAGAATGGGTGCGTTTGGCGCTTCGCGTTGGTCAACTCGGACCAAGCCACGTCTCAACAATCCCATTGTCGTTCCCTACACACACTGGCGATGTGGTGGCGGTGTCAAGTTAGCTGGCACCTACAGCCATGATAATACTCGTATTATGATAATGTTATGACAGCGAACCCCACCCACCACACAACAATGCCATGCCAACCAACCGAAAAAAAAAAAAAAACTAACTCGCGGGCCTCACACGAGTACGAAACGATGGAATGAATCAATCAGATCAATACCCTCCCCTTTCCGCAAACCTCTCTCATCTCCCCCAACCCTGCGCCATACCTCCACGCCCCACGCCCCACGCCTCAAACTCTCAACAACCAATCCCCCCACCGAGGACCTAATCGAGTGATAAATCATGATTCGCCAAGCCACCAGTCATATCCGGTAATTTCAGCCTTACGCAGTAACCCGGCTGTGCAGTTTGCTGTTGCAACAGGCTTCCAGGGGTTTGTGAGACGGCACTCGCTGGATGTGGGATGGATGGATGGATGGGTGGGATGGGAGTAAGCCTTATGATGCACGGGACTTTTTAAGCCGCAATCTTGGGTTTATGGATGAGTAACCGAGTGAGTGATGGGGCGTAGTCGGAGGGGGTGTGATCGGGTGGTCTGGTGGGTTGGTGGGGGGGATTGGGAGGGAGCAGAGGAGGGTGGAGAAGGGGTGAATAGGGGGCATTGAGGGAGGGAGGGGGAAGGAGGAGGTGAGATGGTGGATGGATTGGCACGGCATCATCGATTACCGTATCATACAAATACAGGATTGATAGATCGTCACGTAACAAAACATGGCAGAACAGAGCAAAAAACAAAAGACACGATAGACAGGATAGAATGGAAATCAAGTGCGGCAAAGGAAATAAAAAAAATAAAGATAAAAAGTAATGAAACCAGTTCAGTTCATCTCCCACCGTGATCTTCACTTTGCTTCCACCCGTCTCCCCGTCCGTCCGTCCCTCGCTGCGTCCCTTCCGTCCTCCTGTCATACCCCTCCACACCTTTCCACCCCGCCATTCCCCAAACCCACAAGACAACGCAAAACACGAGATAGGTAAACGTAGAAATACAGCATTTCGCCATACCGACCGACCCAAGTCTCCAAAAAGGGTGGTCACAATTCCCCCCGAGAAGGTGTAGCAATCACTCAGCAAGCCAGCTCTTTGCTCTCCGGCGAGCCGCCATGACAGTGACAAACTAGTTGTTCCCGGAACGAAACCAATGCAGAGCAATCATTGCTCGATGCATATTCGAGGAAGGAGGGGAAAAAAACATCATTCCGTAGAGTAGGGAAGAGTAGAGTAGGGATCCTTTTTTTTTTTTTTTGAGGTATTCGATTTTTCTCGGCGGGTATTAGGTGTTTGATGAGCCCTGATCACGGTGTTAGATGTTTCGGAGGGAGGAGGGGAGGAAAGGAGGAAGGGAGGAAACATACGTAGCAAGAATAAAACATTCCTGGGTGCGCCGGGGGAAGGTCTGGCGAAGGCAGACGTGGAATGGTCGGCTTTGGAGGGGGTGACGGGGAAGAAACGTCGGGCATGTTTGGCAAGATGGGTAGTTCTTTAATTCCTTTGTGCTTTGGGTGTAGCTGCGCTTTTGCAATGAATGATATTCGCGGCTCTCTTTTTCTCGTTCGTTCGTCTGGTCTTCGTAGTGGTAATGATGGATAGATAGCAGTAATGTGTTCGTCCGATACAGTCGAGTTCTTAAGGAGCAAAAAACAAACTAAGGAAGCGTTCCATCCGAAGAACGGCTAGTCATCTTTATATATCCCCTTCCTGGCTCTACAGGTTATGATACTTGGCCAACTTACTTTGCGCTCACTCACCTAATAATCCGCAGCGCAGCGAACATTGCCCTAGGCGTAACCGTAATCCAGGCCCATCACCTCCCTCAAATCTCATACTCACCCCCCCGCGCCTCTCACCACCACCACCACTACCACCACCACCACAGTTCCTGCGTTTGCCTGTGCAGATCATTTTTCCTGGAAGCAGGGGGCGTGTGCTTGTGTGTGTGTGCGTGTGTATGTGTGTGGATGGATGATGGGCACTTTTGCACGGACGACAGGACTTTTTTTTTCTATTTCATTAATTTTTTAAGCTCTCGACTTCCATGCGCACAAAGTGCGAATCATGGTGGGCCTTGGTTAGGCTGGCTTCCCATTCGCTCCATTTTATTTGATTTGCTTCCCTGATTTGGCTGGGTGTGGGTGGTATTGGTTGGCTCTGGGTGTTAGTCAGCGGGGGTCCACTCACAAACCAGCGGGCCAGGGGGCCTTAATGGACGAGAGGAGCGTGCCTTTCCACGAAGGGGAGGGGGTGGCGACAACTTCGCCGTTGATGGTTGAAGACATTCTGCGACATGGGATGGGATGGGATGGGATGAGATGAGATGGGATGGGCGGACTCTCTCGTTCACGGGTTCAGTTTACGATTGGGTATTGTACTCGAGTACAGTAGGGTAGGCACTCACGGCGGGCAAAAGGTGCCCAAAAGCAGGGATCCGCAAAAATATCTGGCAACAGGCGGGGAAGGGATCGGCAGGCTACGATGAGAAACTTGGCGGAAAACAGCAATGATTGATTACGCAGCGAGATTCTACAAAATCTCACTCCAGAACTTGAGCAAGCGAGCGCAGACTAAGTGTGCGCGATATGGTGACGACGGTGCTTCGAATATTCTACTCTTCTCCATTCCACTCTGCTCAGCAAGCTCAAACGAACGCGCCTTTTCGACCATTGCAGAATCGAGCAGAAGGTGATGGTAATAATAGACATCACACACACACCCACCAAGGACAACACATAGCGAGTACGAATCCCACCATATCTGCACCTTTATCGAAGCCGCATCTCATACAAACAACACATTGACGAGCAATTTGAGCAAAAGAAACAAAACTGAAAAAAACAAAACAAAAAACATCATCTCCCTTGCAAGAAATTTCTTGAAAGGTGCCGTTCTATGATATAACAGCACTGCCATCCAGTGTCGGTATCATAAGTGTGGAAATGGTGTCGAAAGTCACGCCCACCAACCAGCACTATTACCGACGCCGTACCCTACCGTGATAATAAGCGAAGCTCATCATCACCTTCCTTGATTCGAAACCCTTAAATCACCACAATCGCCATCTGTTATGACCTAGCCCGGTCGAATCTCGCGCAAAGTTGATGGAAGCGCATGACGTTCACTAGTACCGGGTACACAAGAGCCCACAAGGACGCCTGACCGTAGCAAGCTTGCAAGTCAAGGTTAAAAAAAATAAAAATAAAAATAAAAAAAGCTTTTTTCCTCTGGCGCACCGCATCATAGTTCAAGACGAATGGAATTGAGCCCTGCTTCGTGCAACGTCTCAGCTCCGACGGGCTCTGATCGTCGTCCCAAGCGCACAGTACCTGCATTCTCGCCCTCCACTAGGGTATGACACTTACTCTTAGGTCGCTCATCCAGCGTCAAGCGGAGGTTGCCGTGGCGAGGCTGATAGCGGTCATGATTATCCATCGTTTATCCGTCTCGCATATCGGTATGCGACGATAAAAAAAGCAAAGCGGGCGGTTACCGCATCGTTCTCGTGATGTATCATACTCGAGCACGCCGGATATCGGAGAGCCGGGGAGAACCGGGGCGGAAAAAAAAAAAAAGTCGGCCGGAAGACGCGTGGGTGGAGGCGTGGGGTCGGCGGAATAAACTGTCCGGATTGTATCATAGGGCACTGCAAACTGTTCGCCAAGCGAGAAGGTCTGCCCTGTTTGTGCGGCGGGCTCTGGTTTGGCTACTCGTATCATACTCGTATCATACCGGCACCGTAACGGGACGGCATGACGGGAACCGGCGGGTGATTTACTCGTACGGGGTGGACCCGCCAAAGCGCAGTAGGGTACGGTAGGGTAACGGGGAAAATATGCTACCTATTCATGGCCCGCTGGGCGCATCTTGTTGTGATACCGGTAGACTACCCGTACAGTACTATACGGTACTCGTACAGTAACCGCGGTACCACACTTTCGCAATGAAGGATTTCACCAACATCAGGCATCCCCCGTTCAACGAGAGATAGACCGGTCCTCCGCCGGCGGCGACTGTGCTAGCGTACCATCCTCTGCAGGGCTAATTCAAGCCTAGATTGCGAGTAATCTACAAACCGACAACAGCCGCTCCCCAAGAGCGGACATGACGCAATGACAGTAACAATGATCTACGAGTACCCACACTCACCAGATTACCGTAGACTAATGCGACCTAGCACACCCAAGCTCCCTTCGCACCCGACAAGGTGGTAAGTTATCACTCACTTTTTTTTCTTCTTCCTCCCCCTGGGAAAATGGACAAGGATAAGCCAATTGAGATCACATCACGATAGCAACGACTTTGGGCCAAGCTGCCGAAATGGTTTCACTGCGGAATCATCAGATCCGCTGGGCGCGCCCCGTAAGGTTATGTGTGTGTGTGTGTGAACCTTTTATTCTTCCACTACCTCACCTACTAACTAAAGTAATCGGAGTACGGCATGAGGTACTGCCCTCAACCCTGGGCCCTCCTCAAAGAAATCCTTTGCTACACCCCCCTGTAGGCCATACAAAAGAAACTTCCACTCTCTCCTTCATCTCTCATTCAACAAATCTGATCTGTCATAAAAGAAATCCACGCCTGCCCCAAGGCCCCATGGTCATGAACAAAATAAAATCCCTCAACAAAGGAAACCCACTCCTGCCCCCAGGCTCCATGGTACTGAACAAAGTAAATTCCCTGAACAAAGAAAACCTACTCCGGCCCCAAGGCCCTGTGATCATGAATAAAATAAAATTCCCCAAATAAAAGAAACTCACGGCTGCCCCCCAGGCCCCGTAATCATATATACTAGGAAATTACTATCTGACCAGCATTGCTCCCCTGGTTCACCAGGCGCCTCCTCCAAGTTCATCCGCTATTACCACCTAACGGCCTTTCCTGGCTGAGCTCTGTATCCTGATGTATGCCAGCTCGTACTGTTTGTCCCGCACCACCGCCATCCAGCAAATCCTGCAGGATTTGCATATCTGTACCTTGACCGGTCTCTGTGTTGGTTAACTTGTAGTCATGTTGATGCCTGTCCCAACTACTTGTACAATGTCTATCTGTTGAGTACCATCACCACTTTCTGTTATCTCAGGCTTCTTCCACAACTCGGGGGGCCAGCCATCCATCCAGCGAAGGAGGTCGCCTTGCTTCTTGTTATCTTGGAGCGTGATCATTGTAAGGGCCACCACTCCACATTGGTTTGCCAGGTGGTCATAGGTGATTAAGTCCCAGTTATATGGACATTGCCTTCTGAGTCCTATTATTTCCTAGGAGAGCCAACTGGCTATTGCCCTCAACCCTAGTAGCCTCTTAAAGTCTTACCTGGTAAGGGAGTGTAGGTGCTAGTGTGATCCTCTTAGTTTTCCTTGGTATCTGGTTTCTTCATCGGTGACCTTTTCCATTTGGTCTTCCCTCAGCCGACTCTTGAGTGTGTCTTTGTCCAGTTGGTAGTTGCTGGTTGTGGTGATGATGTCCCCTGCCCTGTACTGTACTACCCATTTCTCTATCCAGGTATTATGTCAGTCCTTGGTGTGGGCCCAGAGAGCTAGTAGGTTCTGCCTGAACTGTATTATAAGGTCGAGAAGTGGGATTTTCAGTTGGGAGGAGGGCTAGTACAGGTGTCTTCCTTTCCAGGTTGAATGCTGTTTTGATTATCTTGTTAAGGATGGTCTGCAATTCTCTTAGCGGGCATTTGTTGTCCCATACTTCTTTGCCATATATCAGCTGCGGGATTAATAGGCCTATAATCAGCTACAGAGTTGTCCATGCATTTAGTTCCCCCTTGGTGTATCTGGATGTAACTGCTTGGAGCTAGTGGCTTTATTGATCCAGTGTCTAATATGGTAATCCCATTTCTATTTATCAGTGAGAAAGTATCCGAGCCATCATATGTGCTCTTGGTTGAGCATGTCTTGGTCCTGAAGTTGAACTTCAAACCTTTTCTGGGATGGCATTTGGACAAATATCGTTCCGGCTTTATTGGGTGTGAATTCGTAGCTGTCACCTGCTACAGTTTGTACCAGTTATCTTCTGGTCTCCTGGTACAGTCTTTTTCCTTCCTTATTTTCCTGGTATGTTGTCGCCACCAAGCCATCATCTACGTATATTAGAATTCTAGGCTCGGCCTTTTGAGATAGCATGGCCAGCACCCTCATTGTATTTAGCATGCTAATGTCACAAACGTGGCTTAGTGAGGAAAGTGTTTTCACGTGACACATGGTTATGAGTCACAGGTATGTTATTGTTTCATGCATATAACCTATTCGGGTTGTATGATTAGTTATGTGTGGGATTTGTGATGCTTTCGCACATGGCTCGAGTATGAGTCATGGGACATGCGCCTAACGAGTATGCCTTACGAGTATGCCTTACGGGCAAGCCTTGTGCATATGATTTATGTTTCGCACATGACCTCATTATGATGTCATGGGTTTTGTGCATATGACTCAGTTGAGTCATATGACTTGTTTATTGCGTTATGATTGGTTTATGAGTTTTGCACATGACCTCGCTATAAGGTCATGGGTTTTGAGCATGTGATCACTTTGGTCACATGACTAGTTTGTTTTGATTTGGTTTTGCACATGTGACCACTTTAGGTCACATGATTAAAGGCGGGAAGAACACTATATAAGGAGGCCGATGCGGCCGAGAAAGATAGGTTCTTCACGCTTTGTTCTAAGTACTTTTCCTACATATTACGTTAACGAATATAAAACACCTTTACTATCTTTATCCTTATTGCAATATTATCATTATGCCAAGAAGCACTCGTTACGAAGACGAGTTAGAGAAAGCTTACGACAGGTGTTTCCAATAGAAGACAAAGGTCTTGTACTACCGGTAACATAGGTAGAAACCTAGAGCTATCGTAAGACAAGGAAAGAAAGGGAAAGAAAAGGTAAGTATCGTTCCCTGTCGCCAAGAACTAACTATCTGAAAGGGGATCGTTACAGCTAACCAGAAATAATATTGGAGACAGGGAAGACCTTGAGGGCCTGCCCTTATCGATGGAGAAGCTCCTGGACGTTCTGCTGTTGAACTGGTAGCTTGTTGTTCTATCCGTGGCCCACTGCTGGACCCACCGTCCCAACTGCCTGGAATGTTTCTCCAGTTTATTACAAAATTTCATTATTTGTAGGTGGTCGAAGCCTCCTTGGATGTCTAGTATGGTGATGCATTTACCTGCCTTACTTACAGTGTCTATTATGTTATTGAGGGCCTGTATGGCATTCGTCATGCTGTATCTCTTTCTTCCCCCAAACATATTATTCTTCAGGATTTCAAGCTGGGCTATTCATATAACCACCGCTTTTTCCAGAGTCTTTGCCAGTATATGTTAGAGTTGTATTAGCCTCCAGCTCTTTGCCACTATATATATTGACTTGTTTAGTTTGGGTATCAATATAGTAGTACTGACCTTCCATCCTTCTAGGACCTCTTCTTTCCATACCCGGTTTATCATCTAGAAGAATAGGCTTTCATGTAGCTTCCGGAAACACTTGATCTACCTAGTGATGATGTTGTCCTGCACAGTTGCTATGCTATTTGGAGATTGCTTGATGGCTGCATCCAGGGTCTTTATTTTTATTGGCTCTGGTTTCCTATTTAATTCCTGCTATGGTCACCTCTGTTCTCCTCCGTACAAGGCTGTATGGATTTCATGTGCAATTTCTCCATGTTCTGCTACTACCTCTCTGTTCTCTTTCAATAGTGCCAGTATAAGGTGCTTAGTAGTTTTAGGCAGGACTGTTCTAAAGCATTTAGGGTTTGTTTCTTCCTGAAGGGCCTTCCATTTACCTCTATCTTAGTGTTAGTGATGGTCTTCTGCAGGTCCTTTTTCTTATTCTTTTAGCTCGAGGTGCTTGGAGTTTTTATACACTCTCATTAAGACTTTCTTTCTCGTCTGTTGTAGGTCCTTATTCCAGAAGGCCTTGCTTCCTGGGTTTCTGAGGAGTGTATACTGTCTGGCTATTCGTGTGAGCTCTCTCTATACATTGGCTAGGTGGTCTGTGTGGTCATCTATAAGGTTAATTGCAGCCCTGATAGCCTCCCAGTCTGCTTTGTCATATCTTAGGGACTTTTCCCTATCGTTGGCTCAAGTGATGCTTGTCTTAATTATCAGTGCCGTATAGCTCATTATTGCCAGGGTGACTGCTCGTACCTCGACGTCCTGCTTCTCATTGGTAATAATAAGGTCCAAGGTTGTTCTCTTTGAGTTGGTTGTATTGGATGTGTGGGTAATTTTGTGGGGGTTTCTTACTGTCATGTCCCGGTCTTCCATCCATTTGGTCAGTTTAACTCCAGCCATGTTCCGGCATCCTTGGGACCAGGAGGATTGGTACATATTTGTGTTTCCTATTAGGATGTTACTTTCTCTATGTATGTGCTATTGGTCTGTCAGGTTAAAGTCCAATGCAGAAGACCTCTGGTCATTGTAGGGAATTTTAGTGCCCCCAGTCCATAGCGTGATATGTTGTAGTCCTATCCGTTCGACTACAAATATGTATCCATATTTATTTTCAATATAAACGGCACAGCCATATTTTCTTGCCATTGTGCTTGCATAGTATATGAACCCTTTCAGGTATATCCAGTCTTGATTTTTGTATAGACACTCTATAATAGCTATTATTTTCAGTTTCGGTTTTTGTGAAAGTTTTAGTAACTCGGTGACAACATTCATAGATCCACCGACCTTGTAGTATATGATATCCATTGTCACCATATTTATTGAGGCGATAAGGTACCGGCTAGTGCTGCTGGTACTTTTCCTTTCTTGACTATTCCAGGTACTACGGAGGATCTCACCCTTGTCCTTGTTTGGCAGTGATTGTTTTCAGCAAAGTGTGAAGTCTCTTCGCAGTTGATGCATCTTCTTAGGATGTGTGAGCACATTCTTCCCTTTCTGGCTATGCAGTATACTTGCGCACAGCTGTGGTCCTTTGTCTGGTATCTTCTTCCACAGTATTTGTATATGGCCTCTAATCTGTAGTGTACTGCATGGTGGCCAAATTGTAGACATCTGGTATAGTAGGTAGATCAGTCCTTCTTAACATACTTCCAGAAGATGCATTGCGTGCTGAATATGGCCATGCTCAGGTGGGATTTTCTTGTCTCCTCTATAACCCAGTTGTTTGCCTCAACTACTACGATCACTGAGGACTTGACTTTTCCTTCTGCCTTAAGCGCTGTGAGGGATTGCAGCCACTTAGGTCGGTCTAGCAGCCTTACCTGGGGGTTGTACTCAGAGATTTCTCTCTCCAGGTTGTCCTACCTGTTTGAATCTATGTCCCATTCCTTGGTTATCTAATTCTCGTTGCTGAGTGGTATGCTGCTAACCACGATGTTGATGGACAGAGTATCTGTAGTAGTGTTGAAACTGAACACATTGATTCCATTTAGGGCTTTGGTGATTGCTGCCACATTACTTAGGGCTGGTTGAGCTGGTAGGTCCCTCATGGTGGTGAGAACAAGATTGTCATTTCTGTTAAACTCAGTGTATATGAATTTTATCCTGGATGCGGAATTGACTGTGTCTTTGATTTTGGCTGGGGAGAGGCCTGCCGGTCCTACTCTGCAACCTTTCTCAGCTGACCTGATAAGGAGCAGCCTTTGTCTGGTGTATGAGGTGGAGGGTACTGAGGGAGCTACCATTCCAATACTTGGTACTGGTTCTTGTTGTTTCTTCTTTGTTAGGACCAGCTGGAAACTGTCAATGTTGACTCCTATAGAAGTAATGGCTGCTCAGGTTTATTTCAGGGCTCCTTTTTGTTAGGGAGAGTTTGTTGTAGTATTTGCAGACCTTCCAATAGGGTTCATAGTTTTTCCGGGGTTGGTCTCTGCTGACAGGTTAGGCTTTGGCCTTTTTAGGATCCGTTTGGGGGGGGCTGTGGTGTGGTAATTCGCATCAGAGCTGTTGGGTTTGGGGTTGAGTTTGTGGTTCTAGATTGTCTGCGGGCAGTAGTAGAGGAGAGGGGAGTGTTTGCGCCAGTCTGCCTGGTCCTTTATCTTATCTTACTGGTAAGACATACCTCCATAGCTCACAGTTGTTCCTGGAACTCTTTTTTCAGGTGGTGGATGAATCTGACCATGATGCCGTCTGTAACTGTGCGTTCTAGTTCTTCTTTCTCCTCTAGTGTAGATTTGGCCTCTGTTATTTCATTGCGGATTGATCTGGCTGTCATGTTGCCAGAAGAGGTCCCAGGGATCTCTCTTGCTGTAGCTAAAGGTGAGGAGAACTGTACCTGTCTTGGTACGCTCTGAGCAGCTGAGCTTCCCAGTACTTTGTCTGAGTTGTGGGCATGTTGATGGTCCCCCAACCCGGTATTGTCCATATTTTTCCCATTTCCCAGGAACATCGCCACTTCTTATGTGAGTTGTGTCTTGGACACACCAATGTCTTGGGTCTGGTCTATAGGTTCGGTTACATCAGTTAGCAGGGAGGAGGAGGCTGGAGACTGTAGTATTTGGAATACTAGTACAGGACTTTCTTGCGATGGGTAGCAGGATGAGGCTGTTGCTGCCAGAAAGGCCAGGGCATTGGTGTCAGCTGCGTCTACAACCTCGCTGCTAAAGATCTTTTAGAGTATAGTCCTGAAGCTGTGTAGTTCTAGCTGGGGGCTGCTATAGTTGGGGCTATTGTGTTCCCTGTAAGAAGTACTTAGCACATGTTCATGCATCCCAGTTCGTGTCTGACCTCTGAGAAAGTACTTTCCCGGGCCACGATTCTGTTTTCAACATTGATTAGGGCATTAGAGCATCTCCTTTCATGCCTGATAGTAGCAAACATTGGGACGGTAGTGTTGAGGGTTACTCCCTGTGGGGAGCCTGGTAGGAAAAGGCTGAGGGAGTTGACCCTTGGACTCTTGGTAGTACTCCTGGATCCTCCAAGTGGAGAGGAAAAGTATGGGAGGTGAGGCAAGGCCAGGGATAAGGGTTGGAAGACCATGATGAGTGAGTAGGATGGTTTTATGGCCAGCATCCTAAACTCTCAGGGGGAATGAAGCCTTAGGATAGAGGGCTGTGATTGGCCACACCACCTAAGGGAAGAGTATCGTGAGTGAGGGGGTGGAGTAGTTCTTTGAGTGAAAATTCTCATTGTACCAGATAAAAAGATGATGGGTACACAAACAAAAATAAACTTGGTGTGGTTGCAGGAATGCCCCGCTAACTCTACCGGAATTTCCGAAATTTTTCTCGCACCGTGTGTGTGCGTGTGAGTGTGTGAGTGTGTGTGCCCGTATATAGATAGATATCCATCATACTATAGCGGCTTACTTGGCTGTACGCTACGGTACCGCGGTAAAATTGGGCAAACAAGTGGAAACGACGGTAGCGATGGGGAGGAAGGGGGGTTATTTTTATTCCTACCATACAGTGTTCTCTCTCACCCTTGACTTATTTTTATTCATTCAGTTAAATATTTTTATTTTTACAACCTGAGGAGCGGAGCAGTGGAGCAGTGGAGCAGTGAATGGAGTCTTCCAGACCCCCCCCGATCAAACATCCAGAATTAGGACGACGACCCACTCAGTCCGCTAACTCCACAGCCCATGAATGGCCTTCCTTCCTTCCTCCCCTCCACCTACCTACCGACTCGCTGCGTTCCTTCTTTGTGCAAAATCGTGCAATTAACATTGCACTTTTGTTACAGCCCACTCCACTCACTTCTCGTGGCCTCCGGTGGGCGTCTCTTCTCCCTCTCTCCCTCATCGCAGCGGTTGGTGGTGTGGTGTTGTCCGTTCTCGCGCTAGCCAGCGTCCAGGACATCCGAGCTGTTATGCAAAAATGAGGTTTTTGGCAAATGGGGAAGGGGAAAAATGAAAAACAAAATATATATATATATATATATTATAATGATAATCCTGGCGCGCCGAACGGGCCTTAATAGCGGGGGGAGGGACCCGGGGGGTGTGGCTCGTGATACAAAATCTAGTCTGGCACTGTCCTGTACTGTACCAGTACTACAGTATCGCGTAGTACGGGCACGGTATTACAACTACAACTACAAGTACTCGAGTACTCGTTACACTCCGGACTTACCGCACTCATTCCCACTCCCGACGGAACCCGGACTTAATAGCGTGCCTGTTATACACACCTCATAGCGATAGATTGTCTATCATAGGGCAAAAAAGCCATCATCTCGATAACCGCTACGGGTATGTTCTCTGTCATAGGTGCCTGATTGACTGACTGACTGACCTGACCCCATCAAGTTTTTTTCTTTTCTTCCTTTTTTCCTATTGTATGGTTAAGGAAAAGAAGAAAAGAAGAAAAGAAGAAAAAAGAAAAAAGAAAAGCAATCATGGGACCTGAAAAAAAATAAAAATATGAAACCGGGTTTTTCCCACAAACAAAACCACATCTGTACTAGTACTCGTACTCGTACGAGCACCGGTACTGTATGATATGATACCTTTTATCAAGGTTGAATGGTTCTTGGCGAGATCCGAATTGCTTACGACGTGTTCGCGTTGCGTTGCGTTGCTATTATGAACATCAGGGCGAAAAGAAAAAGAACTCTCGGTCGCCGACGGACCGACGGACAGACCGAAGAACATAAAAATTGATTGCTGCCTAAGAGTTTTCTTTCTTTCTTTTTTCTTAGGAGAGGAAGTATCATAACAGCGAGTTTTACTTGTTTTATTCATGCGCGTAGTAGACTTACTACTACTACTCTACTATGACAGGTTATCGGGGAATTTCGCGTGTGTGTTCCAGATTTAGTAGTATCATACCGAACCGCGAAATGTCGCCGGACCGGAACACAACACTTTTTCTCTCTCTCTCTCTCTCTCGGGGCCGGCATGACAGTTATATCTCCCCGACAAGGTTACACGATATGGTAGGTGGGTATGGAATGGCCCTCCTTCTTCTCCTCTTCTCTCTCCACGGAGATGCTCGATTGCACAGCACTGGACGGGCTCGTGCTTGTGGATTAATCAACTACCGCAGCCGCCGGGCACTTCTGGCTTCCATGGAAGGCAGAGAAGGTGGAAGGGAGTTGGATGCGCGAGTGGTGAAGTGTGTTTGAACGCTTCTGACTGACTGACTGGTGTGTTGTGATTCTAAAAAAAAAAACATCGTTTCCCAACTTGGTAAGGATCGTTTCGCCAACGGACTTTTTGTATAGTTCTCTAATGTATGATACGGTAGGATCTCGGTACTCCCGCAGCAGCACTCGATTACAGTACCGGTACAGTAGACTACTCGGAGCTCTGTTGACATGTTGCTCGGACCATAGGTGGAACCAATCATGGGCTTACGTGATAGTTTTTGACGATAAATTTAATCAGGTAACTTAGAGTGGTACTGTATCATACTCAAGAGTTTTTTTAATTTTACGGTACGGTACGGAATACTACTGTACTTGGGTATGTACGATATGTATGTTCGTCGCCCACTACACTCATGATAACCTAGAATAGCCCCACCCAACTATTGCGACCCTTAATGGATAGTCCAAAATACAACACCACAATATATTATCATATCATACCTCTATAGAAATATACCAAAAAAAAAAAAAAGAGAAAAAAAAAAGGACAAACAATAAGTTCCCTCCTCCCATCCCCAACTGACAAAACGACCCGTCTCGGTAACCACTGTGGCGCTGCACTGTATAGTCTACTCGAGTATAGTAAATACAAGTGTGCCACTCGGGCACTACCGTGAACACTTCCCCCACCCAGCCATACCGGTATCATACTAAATCCTCCACCTTGCCCCCCCGGGACAGCCTCGAGTGGCTAAATATACCGGCACAAAACATAGTATGAGCCATCCTTCCGGAATAACTTCGGAATGCAAGCAGCAAATTCTTCCTCGCACTTCCCCATAGTTGGAGGAAAATTATTCCGAAAGGTTGTGCGGAAACAGCCTGATGTGACGTAAGCCCGGATTTACCTTTTTCCTGTTGTTTGTGAATCAGTGATGAGATGTGTGGTTCCTGCAGCTATTGTGATTGTGTGTCTTGGAGTTTGCTTTTTTTTTTTTTTTTTTTTTTGTTGGTTGGCCATCTTGTCTGTCCTGATGGGAACTTCTTTTTTCTCTCTTTTTTCTCGCTCTCGTTTGCGCATTCGCTCATTCGCCGGGAGGTTGAGGTTGCGGTAGCGGAGGAAAGGCTCAGTGGGAACTATGTTGCCGTATCTATTCTTGCGGCTTACTGGTAGGCTACCCTGATGCCATCTGAAGGAAGAAAAGAGATGCTAAAGAAATCTACCATGACATTAATTGCTGTTCAGACCGTGTCCCGCCGTGCACCTGCGCCGTTTTGCCCAAGATGCAAAAATTTAGTAGGAGAGAATTACATGATATTATAGGGATGAAAGATGAGTTAGAAAAGAGTATGGGAGGTAGTCAAGAGACTGCGAGGGGGGCCCGGGCAGCCGCTTGAAGTTGTTCCTTTAGACTACTAATCTCCTTTCGCTTCGCACGCCTTGCGGCCATCATTTCGTTCCAGAGTTTTTGAAACTTGTTCAGATCTATAGCAGTACAGTTAGCACGTTGATTGAGAAATCTACCATGTGATTTCTTACACTCGGTATCCTTGAAATTGATGTGAATATAAGAATACTCCTCGAATTTGTATTCATCATCGGGCGAGATCTTTTCCTTGTCAAGCCTAAACCCGCCTTTGCTGTTTTCGTTGCCACGGATGACTGCCTTTACGGTTTTAGGCGATTTCATCAGACTACCCTTGTATTTTGTTGGTACCAACATCAGTTCATGACCGTCGCGTTTGAGTGTAATGTCGTCGGTTACTATTTTGAAATGTTAGCGGGCTGCTATCAAAAGCGTATAGCAGGAGGCTACAAACAAAAGCAAGTAAGGAAGGAACCCCCGAAATATATCATCAAACGGGAACATTGGAGAACAAGCTTTGCACGGGCGGCTTTGGAGACTCCGGTCATACCAGAGGCTGCATCTGTGACAAGTGCGTCGGCTGGCGGATTTTCGTGCCAGAGTTGTAGGCGGGCGTTGTGATAATAGTGGGTACCATTACCTGAGCCTAGCTTTAACTTTACCAAGGCAACGCGCTTCACCCTGGGGTCATATTACCTGTTAGAGCCAATTCCAAAAACGAGGATAAGAGGTTGAAAAAAAACTAAAAAACTTACAGATCTTGGTACACACGCTCGCTAGTGAGTGCTCTCTGGAAGTCAAACATGGCTAGATACCAGGTATTAAACCGGGGTGCTTGAAGCCATAGGGAACGCAAATAGAGGAGTCTTACACTCTGATGTATGGAATTTATATACATGGCCTATGCGGGTAGTGTCATTCCCCGTTGCGGGGCCTGTAGCTTGAGAGCCATTGTTAGGGCCCGGCGGTCGGGCGGTTCTCCGTAAGTAGATGGTAGGCTCATCCTCATAGGCGTATTCCGGGATCATTTCAGTACCCCTTAGGGACACTTCCCCACGGTTTAGCTGCGTATTGTAATAAGGGGTTGATAAACCTACCCTCTTGCGATTGAGCACGACGGGCGCTATACCTGGTGTATATCCGGAAAAACTTGGTGGACTGGTGCCAAAATATTTTTACAGTGCCCCTGTGGAAGGGGCCAGACAATTGTGAAGCCCACATAATCTCACTGGGTCAATTCACGTGTTAGTTCTTGCCTAACTAATGAAGGATTGAAATTACTTACATTGTATTGAGGATGGTGCGCTCACCGAGCCCTTCATAACTCTCCTGGTCGTCCTCTGGAAGCTGGGGTATAGTGGTAGGATAGGTGATGGGCGAGGCGGGGACTGGTTTCCTCCTTACTGTTGGCCTCGCCTGGGCTTGTGTAGGGGTGGTTGGGTATTGGGTCGAACTTTGGCCTGATGATTCGGTGGATGTAGTTGAGACACTTAGGGAACGACCGTTGATCCGTGTGGGCTCGGCTATGTCGTGCTGCCTTGAATTCAGCAAGTTCTGCCCGTTCTCAGGTGGCGGAAAACTTGAAGCTCCACTATTGCTCGGAATGCTGGGGGAAGACCGGCTGACCACAGATCCAGAGAGATATTTACGAGATGGACTGGATTCACTGTCATCCGTGGAAGCAGGAGCATTGGTAGTTGGAATGTCATCCCATTCTTCGTAGCTATATGGAGCATGGTGTCCACCGGGAGAGACTGGGTATGTTTGGTGTCGCAATCCCCGCGCGCCCTGGTCCAGTGGTGAATCGTAGTCTGACGGAGCCGTTGCGTGGGCATGGTTGCTTGGCGCTTCTGAAGGTCTTCTAGGGGGTGTAGGGTCGTAGTAGGCACCATAAATGAATGTGCTCTCTCTTGACGAGGCGCGAGAAGAGAGCGGCGAAGTGGGCTCCACGAGAATGAGGACAATATCTTTATGCCATATCTCGAAATGTTGTAGGTCGATGTTTCTGATGTCGGGCATCTCCCGGTTCCCGATCTTTCGGAATTGGTTTACAATCGACTGTCTATTGTTAGATGTGGATATGACAATACACGGGGCTGCGTTACTCACGGCGACGAGAGTTTTTATGTTTCTTTTTATCTCTTCGGGTAGCCCATCTTCGGCCTCCCATCTATTAATGACGTTCTCCACGATCCAACTGCTTTTCATCAGTCCTAAATAGGCCTCCAAGGAGACTTCCGGGTTGCCGGGGTCCTCAAGATCTTTCTCTGCCTGGCAAAGAATTCGATATTAATTAACTTTTGTGAGGCGAATGATAGCTGGTGACTCAAAAGGGGTAGTTACCTTGAAATACCAATGCATTGCAGCAGTAATCCAATGCTCGATTGGTCTTTTCTTTGCACTCTCGCTCATAGCTGATTGCCGTAGTGCCTTACTTATTGGGTTATCGGAGAGTTCAGTTGCGCCTGCAGACGACTTTTGTCGTTGTGTCCTGAATTCCGAAGGATTGATCCCGACTAAGGTTGGTGAAGAAGACTCGCTACCACGTCTTTCGTCACCATCACGATTGGCAGGGAGCCTCCGCCTACCTTTTGGAGAATACGGGGATGTTGGTGAGCGCGGGTTCATCATGTCAGTGTCTGTGGATGACCGACTAAGACCCATGTCTATCGTATCCTCATATAGGCCTCCTCCGGCGGGATAGCTGTTTGTTCTTAACATCTCTTCTCCGCCCCGTGGCTTATTATTGTTAGCAACTAGAAGTTCTGGTATTGTTTGAGGACTCCTGGGTCCTTCGATAAGCTGTTGAGGGTGACCGTTCTGGAGTCTTGTATGAGATCGATCGGCGATCCTTCTAGGATTACGGGAAGATGAGGTAGTTGCTAGCTGTTCTGAAGCGACTACCAATAGAGCTTGTAGGACTTGGTCAATAGTGTCTATGCGAGTTTTGATGTCGGTGACAGTAGTCTGAACGTTTTTTGTGGATTTGCTGGGGAAGTCAGCTTCATACAGTATAAATCGTGTACTATCCTGCCGAATAGCATATGTATACTAACTATATCAATGGGTTGAGTAGTAGATGTACTGCCCGAGTATGCATAGCTACCCTTTCCCTGAACTTGTCGACTTCTGCAGAGTTGACACTGAACTTGATCTTCAACCAATATTGTCTCCCAGCATCTGGTTTCCGGAAATCGTCATATCTTAAGAGAAACTCTTTCAGGTCCTTTAACGTCTCCTGGAAGTCACCGACCACCATTCTGACTGCTTCTAGTGCTCGCTGTTCCTTTTCATGCATTTCTGGACCGCAGAAGGGATCTTGTGGTATAATACCCTCGTCCGAGCAAAGGTTTTGTAGGGCATCACCTAGGAGGACGAGTTCCTTGCCCAGAGCTGTCCAATCCGCCGAAGCATCATGGGCCTCGGAAAAACATGCTTTGTAGATTTGATGACAGAACTTCCCACAGGCGAGAATGTCACTGATACTGAACCCGAACCCTACAGACATGTTGAGGTTCTCACTGGGTATTTCCGCCAGCTGGGGTTCACACAGAAGGGGACGAAATCTGTTGACAACGCTTAACGGATGGTTAACAGTGAAATCGGCCGAATTCAATAGGGTCGGGTGCTTTTTTCTTTCTTTCTTTCTTCCTCTTTCGGTTTAGGAGAAAAATACAACTAGAGGTTGAACATGTAAGAGGGGCATCGGGAGATTTCTCGGAACGAGGAGCTGGACGGGGAATTGGGGGGAGGGATTGCGAACGGGGATGAAAGCCTGTTCTGGAAGGTAAGATCGGATCTGCGGTGATGTGGGGCAGCACAACGGGTGGTGAGTCTTATCGCTCGCTACCGGCTGATTGAGCCGATATCGTTGAAAGGGGAGACAATCAAAAGGAGGAAAGCGAGGCCCCGTCGGCCTGCCGGATATTATAAACTATCTTCTTCCCTCCCTTTTTTTTGAGGGGAAATTTTTTTTTTCCAAAGGTATAATACCGGTATGGTAGATGGATGTGTAGTGGGATCGGTGAGGCTGCGGTAGGGTAGGATGTTCAGGGACTGGGGCCGGGGCCGGGACCGGGACTGTAGACCACTCGAGTATGGTAAGGAGCAGAACTTGCTTACATGCGTTCAATGGCCGCACAGACCTTACCTTATTCAGCGCCCTTTCGGCCGATCTTATTTGAATGCGGAGGACAGGAGGGTAGGTGACTGGGGATGAGCATAGACATGAACAATAATAATACCGGTAGCGAGAAGGGGGCGAAAGAGGGAGCAGAAAGCTTTAGCAAGTGATAGTGTAGTGAAGGAGCAGAAACTGCGCAGGATAAGAGTGGGAACCCGCCTTGTCTTGTTAGAGGAGCGGGGAGCAATGTGTGATTGGAGGGGAGAGAAAGGGGATGAGGTGGGGGGTAGAAGAGGTAAAAGGCAGAATTGGTCGTCACAACTTTTCTTCTGTCCAGTGCACAAGTACGGTTCGGTATGGTATCTGAATGTGGAAGACGGAAGGGTGACTAATGAGTGGAGAGGGCTATGATGCTCTCAACAACAGCCGGCTGCATGTATCTGGATTATTTGGGTTTGGGCGCATGGAGAAGAGGCGTCGAAAGGTGTGTAAGTATGTGTGTGGGGAGGGGGGAGAACAGGGTGGGTAAAATGAGCCTCGTCCTCCCCTCAGTTGCAACAAATGTTGCTTGACTTCTGGCGCGTGTAACGACGATGGGAGGGTGTAACTTCCCCGCTCCGTCTTTGTTCGCTCACTTGTGTGGAAGGGAGGTAGAGCTGCTGGGAAAGTGTCGAATTTGAATCTTTTGACTGGTACGGCAGTGCAACGTACCTTATTGTGCCTGTACTCGTACAGTACATGTTGAGCACTCGAGAACTCACATCTGATACAGTGCAGTGGCCACTATTACTGGTGCCTTTACCGGTCTCTGTGGGTACCGGTATTCTCCTGCAGCCACGCTCGAGTATTCCTCCCAGTGGGATTAACAGCCCGGGCGCCTGGCGACGTTGCAACCAAAAAGGCGACTTTTGACGACGAAATCCATAACCTCTCATAAGGCATTATGTTGGAGGAACGGGTTCCTGAGTGATTAGGACACTGCAAGCCAATCTGTAACCTCGGATTTTAGGCAGATTCTCCTGTTCCACTTATCCCGGGCTTGCTAGAGTTTTTTTTGGTATCGTGGTTATTGTTCCCGCCAGGAGCACTTGTAACCATTCCTCCGAAGGAATCGGCAGAATAACTTGGGTCTCAGTTTGAAACTCTATTAATTTATTTCTAGTTCATAAGAAAGCATACTATACTCTCTACTCGAGTACAGTACTCGTATTTTCTTGACCAGATCATTTATGATACCTGAACGAATGAAGGGCGCAGCAACGCCATTGACTAAGGGATCATGGTAGATACTTGTAATAGCAATTGAATGTGATCCCTTTGGGGCGTATTTTATTTTGTTTTTCTCGCTCGTGGTGTCATTCAGCTCCTGTCATAGTCTACTTGTACCACAAGATCGGTACTCGAGCGCCCTAGCAGAGTGCTCGAGTAATGTACGAGTACTTGTTCGCATTAGTAACATATTTGGATCGCCCCGCTTTAGGAATTAACAATTATGCTAGTGCACACTTTTGCTAGTCTACCCGGTGTGGTACAGGACTACTTGTAGTAGAGTACAGTACAGGGCGGTTCGATCATTGCCTACTCGAGCATGGCAAATGTGTAACTGCCGTACTTGTGTGGTGTGCCTTGGGAACCTTTGGGTGCGCATCCATCCCCAGTACTCGAGTAGATAAGGTGCGGTAAGGGTAGACTATAGGTGGGGTGTGAGGGGAAAGGAACCCGACCTGCAGGATAGAAATTCACCGTGTTACACATAGTCCGCTAGTTTACAAGGTGCATTGGGGCGGAGCGGGAGAATCACCTCCTGCGTGGAAAATACAGGGCTGTAATGCTGGCTCGGCATTGTCAAGGCTATTGGTGGAGGGACTCGATATAATCCAACCCTGCCTGTCGGTGAATTGCGTTCAGGCTCCCAGAGAGTTCTTCCCTTCATAACGATACGAGCACGGTACGGCAACGTTATAATCACTATCCGGCATCTCTTTGCTCGCCCCATTCATAGTAGCCGTGCCTGCGCATCAGACACTTGCAACAGACATAGTCCGTGAGCCTGACTGCCCTGCCAATCGGACATGCCCGGACACCTCAAACCCGGAGATCGCGGCAGCGTGGAGCTTTCCTCCGCCGGTGGCGATGATGGGTCTAGCTCTGCTCCCGGCAGAGGAGCTTTCGGAGATTTTGAGACGGATTTCCCCACTATCGGCGCAACCGCTGGAGCTGCGAATGGTCAATGCGATGACCCTACAGTTTACGATGTCCAGACCTTCGTAATTCCCGAAGGTACGCGCACATAGAATGGACACGATGCCACCTCTTTTGCTGGTGAGGCTTTAGGTGCAAAGGCTAACCACGAGAGTATTATACAGACCGCAAACTGGGCTATTGGTCAACGGCTGGTAAGAGCTCTAAAACAGGCTCGCTCACAGTCAACTTCTGACATGTCTTGCAGCATTAATCTGCAATCAGATGATTGGTACGGGCATTTTTTCAACGCCCTCAACAGTTCTTCGCGCTACTGGTACTCCTGCCGGATCTTTGCTGCTATGGTGCGTCGGCGCCTTTCTCGCATTTTGTGGGTGAGTAGCTGGTTGGCAATCGTCGGGCATTGGGTTCAGCTGACTGACTGTGTGTATGTGTAGGATGGCCGTTTTCCTAGAGCTTGGTGCGTGCCTCGCGCGTATAATTAGAATATGATCGTTCGCCAGCATTTGCGCTGACAATAACCGTGCTTCTAGGAACTGCTTTACCTCGTTCAGGGGGTGAAAAAGTCTACGTAATCACTCCTTTCTCTAATCGCTCTTACTATCCTCCCCTTTACCAAATATGGACCGCCTTTCTTTATGCATAGCTAACATAGCACCGCTACCCTATTGTAGCTCGAGCGAATCTACCGGAAACCCAAGTACATTGCCACCTGTGTATACGCGATACAGTTTATATTACTTGGGAACACGGCGGGAAATGCTGTTTCTTGCGCAGCCCACTTTCTTCGTGCCATCGATCCAAGAAGATACTCCGTCAATATTCAGCAGCATGGGGAAGCGCTTCCTACTCCCCCGCCCGAAGGGCTCTCAAAGGGACTTGCGATCGGCGTGATAACGCTGAATTGTTTGATACACCTTTACTGGCCCAAGGTTGGCGGAAAGTACTTAATGACCGCATTTGCTGCGCTGAAGATATCACTCCTTGTGTTGATTGTCATAGCAGGTATAGCGGCTGGTGCGGGAAGGGGACTTGATAACCCACAAAGTAAAAACTTTTATGGTGATGGAGCATGGAAGAGGGATGGCGCAACTGACGCGCCCGGAAGCTGGGCGGCAGCATTATTGGCAGTGAGTTCTACCACTAGGGCCTTTTCGAGGGGATTAGGTTATGCTAACTCCGCCGTTCGGTAGGTAAACTACAGGTAATTCTTGCGGCATTGCCTATGGCATTATATGTGAGCTTTAGGAAACTAACAACTGGTTCCCTTTCACACTTTAGTTATCGGTATGTTGGTTCACAGCTCTAATTACAAAATTCATGGTCTAACCACCCAGTGCTTCCCAGAGGGTGGGAGAGTGCAAACTACGTGGGATATTCTCCTCCGAGACTAGCTACATGCGCTAATCATGGTCTCTAGGTTCTCGGTGAGGTCCGTCGGCCAGCGAAAACCTTACGGGTATCAGCCCCAATCGCTATACTTGGTGTGGCTGCCCTTTACATATTGGCCAACATTGCCTATGTTTGTCTTCTCAAATGTCTTAACTGGCCACGCTTGTTTACTGATAGATGCTATCAACAGTTTGCGGCGCTCCCAAAGGAAGTTATTCAGAATGGGGGTGTTACTGTTGCAGCTGATTTCTTTTTAGATGTAGGTGTTGTTCGTTTTCAAGGTGGAGTGCTCGAAGCTTAACATCTCAAAAAGGTTTTTGGAAGGAACGCTTTTGCGACTACGATTGTGCCATTGTGCATTGCTTCATCGGCTTTTGGGAACGTCCTTGCGGTCACATTTGCCAATTCTCGCGGTAAGCGCCTTTGGTGGCGATATTTTGGCGGGATGCTGATTCCTTATGCAGTCAAGCAGGAGCTCGGTAAAGAGGGTGTGCTTCCCTGGTCTCGTTTCTGGGCTAGCGATAAGCCTTTTGGTACCCCTGCTGCAGCATTGCTACTTCATTGGGTGTTTTCCGTCGTTATTATATCTGCACCGAGCTCTGACTCTGAGGACACATATGATTTCTTCATCTGTCTTTTCACTTCTTCTCAGACCTGGGTGTCTTGTATTGCCCCCTTGTCCCCTGTGCATCTGATCAAGGTTCTAATGAGAGTGGGCGCAGTATTCATTGGAGGTGGACTTCTTTACCTTCAGCATTCGCCTTCGCAATCGGAAATTTGGGCAGCAGAACGAACAGACTATCATGTCTGGTGGCCTTTCACACTCACATTCTGCCTTGCTTGCGTCTTCCTACTGATCGCTCCGTTCATACCAAATGAATATGGGGATGGATCACTTTTGACTGGATCGATTCCATTCTACGTTTTCCCAACCGTGAGCCTTTGTGTATTTGTGGCAGGGTTTATCTATTGGTTCGGATTTGCGAAGATATGGCCTAAGTTCGGATTTACTCTCGAGGTTGAGCGTGCCGAAGACGAACTCGGGAATGAAGTTATTAAGTATAAGGTAACATTTGCTTTTCACGATTCCTACGGAGCCCGTGGCTAACATTGTGGAAAAGCATGTCAAGAGACAGAGGGAAACACGTGCCGAGGCGTCGAGCACCTCTGCGCTGCCTCAATTTAGGGAGAACCTTGGCACCGATGAGGTGCGGATGTCACAGAGGAAAGAGGTTTCTCCGGGTGCTTCTTCGGGTGGTGAGGACAATGCGCATGGCCATTCCCCTAGCGCGCATGCATCCTAAGCCTTCATGTTGATTCTATTTTTTGTTTCCTTGGGTTTTGGGGCTGGTTAGGATATCATGATTAAAAAAATATCATAAATCTTCATATGGTCGTTATGTAAGATGGTTAGTTTGGTGTTTACCTGCCAGTGGCTTGTCTAGGTTAGTATGATCTGCCAAGGAATGACGCACTTTTCAGTACTCGTAGACGCTCGTATCTTTTACTTGGAAACTCCCGATGGATTTAGTTCTAGATGGCCTATGTGTTGGCATCTAAGCCAACGATAAGCCACTCCCGCCGACATTGCGGGGTAGTTGGTCGGTAAGTTACTCGAGTACTGTGCTGTGCTCGAGCGTTGGCAGGCTTATGGATGACCAAGGCGTAGATTACAACAAGAGGACGTGGCGCGAATATGAGAGGCATGGAGAGTGTCTTCGTCGTGCATTTGTGCCCGGTGGTTTCTCCTGTACTGTACATGTACTGTACCTTAGCAGCGGCGCCCTCCTCTCCACCTTACACAAGAGGTCTCCCATAGTGCCGGTACCGATAGCATAAGGGCTAGTCTAATTGAAGCGTGCTAAAGCGTCCAGAATCCCCCTGGAAAAAACCGACTTTTAGCCCACCGCTGGGGCGAATGAAAAAGAAATGTGAGAGTCATTACTAAGATAGGCAACCACAACGCAGAGGTATTCCAGCCCTTACGGCGACTCAATGAACAAGCCTGCATGAGCAAGATAAGGACTAGTCTAGAAAATTTCTGGAGGTACTATGTATATTAGTGTTTTGACACCCCAGAATAGTTTCCGCACTCTTCCTCACACTCCCGCGGTGCTCACCGACCAGGTTTCCCATCCAGTCTTGCTATCCTCGCACGTTCTCGCTGATCTCTGGAAGCACTCTGTCCATATTGGGAACCCCAGACATATCCCGACTAGCGTGTCTATCCCACCGCATATATATAATATATATCTATATTTCCCTTACGCGGAGACCTGTTTCCAAAAACCCTCCATTTCCGCTAGCATTGGTTTACATGCGGGAGTGCTCACCCTACATCGTGCGGAAGACGTTATTTTTTAATTTCGCAATCCTACTCCCGCAGCCCGAGTATCACTTGCTTGGTTTGTCGTTTCCTTTCTCGACGGGATTCATATTCCTTCGAGTTACTGGTACCATAAATCTCAAATGATTGAACCCTGGGTTGTGTCGTTTGGGTTGCCTCCTCCGATAAGGTCTGGTATTTTTCGGTCTTTCTTTTTTTACCTTTTTTTACGGGCTGGATAGCTGTCTCTTTCGCCCCTTTTCTAGAGGAGGGGTTTTTGGGCTACGTAGCACATGGCTCAATTGTCTGGGGTTCTGCGGTGTTCCGTTTCATACAACTGTGGGGCGAATATCCGCACCGCCTTCCCACCGTCGGTCGAGAATGGGACTGGCG
Organism: Tuber melanosporum; assembly: GCF_000151645.1. Taxonomy (NCBI): domain Eukaryota; kingdom Fungi; phylum Ascomycota; class Pezizomycetes; order Pezizales; family Tuberaceae; genus Tuber; species Tuber melanosporum. Next base: position 1,644,264 of record NW_003298863.1, on the reverse strand, counting down.
GGCTCGCAGGTACAGTGCTACTTGTAGCAACTGTTCTCTTCCCTTTTTAACCAATTCTTATCGGAGCGGTGGGACTAACTGGGGGAGTATTGGGAATTAGTGACTAGAGGTGGGGGTTATCACGGTGAGGTCCTACACACCCGGGTTCCCGGAACAATGGGGAAAAGGGGGGGGGAGGGAAGATAAGCAGCTGTATTAAAAACCTACATGGGAAGTAGTGTGGCCTTCTAACCATTCTTCGCTGTGAGAATCTGGGAGGGTGGGGCTGGAGGGAGGGAGGAATAAGTGCAACAGATTTGATTAGATATTAGATTAGGCGTTTTGGCTCTTCATAGTTTAGTGCAGTAAATAAATAATCGAAGTATGATACATGCACAGACTACGGTATGATAGCTTCCAACCCTCCAATCCAACTCACTGACCCCACAAGTTTAGTTTTTGCCCTTAGCATTAATCCCCCTTGAGGGGGCATCGGGTCACGAGGCTCATGATGCTGACCGGCTACTTCCCTCGCCATGTTGGTGATCCATCCAGTCATCCCAAGCGCCCCGAGCGCCCTGTAGGCAGCTACAAGACCCCAGTCCTGGGCGTCTCCGGCGTGGTGTCTCAAGCCTCGGGCAACAATATCCGACCTTTTGAAAGACTCCCTTCTGAGAGGGCAGGATCTTGTACTCCTCTAGTGAGCGGTATCTCTATCCTATTACCTACAGGCCCCACCCATCACCTCTAGGTCCCGGCAGTCTCCTACAGTGGTCTGTACGGGCGCCAAGATCCCCGTCCGTCCTAGACATCTTCTCGTTCTCTACCGTTATTCCCGTCCGCATCTGAAGCTAGAGGGACTGGACGCTTGGGTATTTGTCCTCCTGCAAGCTTAGCGGCAGGGCAAAGCTAGAAGGTAGCTTTTCCGGGAGTTCTAACTTGGTTATACTGGCCTTCGCGTCCCCCCTCGCCCCGGTGCGAAGATCTGAGATAATCGCTGGAGTACTGTACAAATCTAAGTGACGATTGACAACAGGGCAAGAATCTCTAACTTCTATCAGGTATCTAGATTTTTCATGTTGAATGCGCAAAGCCACTGGCTCTCGTGGTGGGCTTGGAATCATCATTGGGATTCCTGCTATGGGTGTTCCTTTAAATACAGCTGAACTTTGTTGTCACCAACTAACGATCAATTGATCTGTAATTTTTATTCTCTTGAGAATGCACCTCCTCCTATAGAAATTACGTTGCAATAAGCGTAACAACAACTATTGTCTTTAAGAATTAACCCGCGTCTACCTACCGGAAGATCAGGTATTAGTTCCAGTGATATTTTTATGCGAAATACCTAGCTGGGACAGTAGTTAATATTTCAGGAACTAATTGGCCCCTTTGCACTTAGTAAGAGCCTAGGGGTTCAATTCCTGCTCACAATTGAGTTATTGTTGAACGATCCATCACGTAAGGGCGAGGTCAGCCATAGGCGGGGTATGATAGCGGAAGGAAAAGTCAAATTAATATCGAGAGAGATTTTTATTTCTTCCTCTAATTTGGGACAGCTGTAATCTCTAAATACTATTCTCCCTGTCGGGCACCTTTCCAGAAATTGCGCTCCCCCTTGGGTACTGGTACCCAACTCCGCCACGTGAATACAGACTCTAGTACGAATGCAACGGGCGCAGGAACCTTGAGGCATCGGTGGAGTGGGAAATAATTTTCTGGTTTTGTAGTTACTCCTAGGTCTTTAGCTGGATAATACCCGGTCCCTGGAACTCGGAAATCCCACAGGAAGATTGTCTGTGCGCCTGATGGTCTGGGACTCAGAGTTAGGATGGAATGCACTATGGTCCCTGCTCCATATGGTCCATATCTCTTTAGGTGTCCAGATACCCTATGCCTGGCAGCCCAAGGGCTAGACAGGCCATGGGAACCTGATGTGAGATGGGCCGCACGGTCGACACTGAGAGTTAACCTCTCCATACCGATGGAGTTCGGAATATAGCAACTACCCTAGCCATGCTTCTGTAGATTGCGGAATGCTCCTAAAGTTGTCATCCAAGACAGCAGATAAAACCCAAATTCGTTTCCCAAGCAGAAGGTATAATAATAAATTGTTTGCAAATTTAAATATTGGGATTCCCCACCCAGTTCATTCATTCTACTTGTATGAGTAGTTTTTGGAATAGTTATCGGTGGGTCTTTCATCATGAGACATCACTCATTCGTTCTTCCACACCGTCGGTTGGTGATATTGCGTCAGTGTGACAAATGTATGTTGAGCACGGAACATTTGGACTTAGACCGCTGTATATAGATACTCCTCATTGGTATAAGTGCTGGGAGTATAGGTATAGAATAATGTATAAGAAAATCATCGCCCCCCACTGCCAACTCTTACCCTCTCACAGTTCTCATTTCCCACCAGTCTTTACTTCTCTTCGGTTCCCCATCTACCACCCTTGATCCATTACACCATCCTGCCTCTTTCCCTTCTAGCCCTCCTAGCCGATAATGGCGGTGCTAAGATATTATTACCCCGAACCGACAGCTAGATGCCCTCAAGTCACATCTCTTGCTCTTGCCAATTCATGTCCGGGGCCTCCCTCAGGGCCTCCTGACCATCCGGAACACTCCCGGGAATGTGCCTTTGTATTTTCAACCAAATCAGAGATGTTGGTTGACTCTGTTTTTTTTTAAATTTTTCCTGCGTTCTCCCTTGCCTAGCTAAGTTCCCCCCGGCGTTCCCGGACTGTATCATCACTCACAGGTGGTTGGGAGTAAGACAGTAAGAGGAAAAGAGATCTAGCCATCAGATCCTACTCTTTTCAGCAACAGACCAGTGCAGGCCCTCCGACACCTCAAGGGATTTGGAAACGATTTGCTCCTTTTTTTTGCTGCTGGTCTACAGCCTTTATCTCAACAAAGGCCGGCTCCTGGAGATGTGGAGACCTAGCAGGGAGCTCTTTGCGTATTTCAGAACAAACGGAGATATCTGTTGATCAGAGGCCCTCAGTACCGGGTTTGAGTAATGTTCATGAAAACTTTTGGAGTTGAAGAAGGGCTTTGGTGCGTTTAATCACTTCCTTGTGCACAAACCGGGCCGACCCACTCTAGGCACTAGAGGAACACTCGCTAGCCCACAGGGCGGAATGCCTCCACCGGTATTCCCTTTTCCTTTCGTTATCTCTTCCTTTCATTCTGTCGGACACGCTGGGGGTGCCCGGCTGTTCCCTGCATGTCTGGGATAGAGAATCTTTCTCTTGTCGGTCAGTGTGACTATGAGTGAGTCACAATAGCGGAGGTTCAGTGAACCCAGGCGGCCAGTCCGGTCGAAAGTATTTACAGCCGCCAAAGTCCAGCGGTGTCCGGGCAGCGGCCCCGTCGAATCCTGCAGCAGCCTAATACAAAGCTGCCAGATGCCCACCCAGACAATCCGAAGATATCCGTAAACAGCACGCAGGCTTTCCGCTTTCAATCGCTTGGGCCAGGTGAATAAAACCAACATACTGATGGCGCTATATGTTTCGTTTAAGACAAATATATTTCATCTACCAATCAAACATCGCGATACCCACTTCCGCTCAAATTATACTGTCCTATCTTAAGACACTCTATTCTATTCTTCACACAATTCTTTAACCACCCCAGGTGAATATATATTAACCGAATGATTTTCGTAAGAGCAAGTAGTCCTGTCGAATAATAAAATATTTCTTCACAATGAAACACAAGAGATTACTTGAAACCCCAACCCGTTCGTGATCTAGGCCCGGGCCGGGCACGGGTTTGGTTTTGAAAAAGCCTGGGTCAGCTGGGCCGTACCCAAAGCCGGACGGACTGGCCACTTGGGTTCGCTGGTAGGTATGATAGTACGATTTGCACCTTGAATTGCAATAACGAGCAACGCACGCTGATAATTAGTATGGAATGAATTATAAACGCCCAAGCCATAGAAGGAGACGCACATGTCTTCATTTTCACCTGAATTCTCTGTGACAGAAACCCGTTCTGTCGCTTATTTATGGATAAGAATAGGCTGGTTAGGATGTACGCTCATTCCTTATCACAAACTGGAGAGGAGGTTTTCCCAAACCCCCAGAGACCTCTTTTTTCTTTTTACTTCGTTCGGAGGTATTATGGCCTTCGACTTGGCTGTTCGTAACTGCCGCGGGTCCACGCTCAATCTCACTCCAAGCACGACGCTTGGAGAATAAGGAAATTTCCCTAGCCAGGCCACACCCCCTTCTGCAACTAGCACTCTTACTAGAGCTAGGGCGCAAAGGGTGCGCAATGTCTTGTAAGAGGAAATACAAACAGAAGGGGCACCCTCCCCCTGCCCAAAAGAGTCGGAGAAAGATTAATCATTGCCACTTCTGTTCTCCCCCGGCCCGTATATTGCTCACCTTACACTCGATTAGACTGTAAAATACAAGAGTCTTTCATACGAGCTCCCAAATAGTCTAAACTTGACACATGCGGGGAAGCAAGGAATTCTTGATATACAACTCAATATAGTACAACGACGGTAGTCTACTCGTGCCCCTGGGCGAAAAATTGGCACCTGATTTGCGATACCTACCCCGGTATTGGGGCTCGGTGAAAGATGCCGATAGTGTTTGAGCTCAAGGTTCCGGTATCTGGTGAGAGGGGCATATATACGATGAGGACACCGCATCAACAGTAAGTTAGTAGTGAGGAAGCAAAGCAACGTATGGAGGAGACATTGTACGGGAGTTCATGTAAAATTATTAATCCTATTAATGAGATTTTTTTCCTCATATTTCAATACTCATAATAGTTACGAAAATGAAAATAAGTAGGATACGGGAAACACTTGCTGTAAGGATACCTAAACAAGGTGTATATTGATACTTCTCTGAACTAGACATAGCACACTAATAGATAGTCTTGCAAATCACCTTCTCAGTGATGGTCTCTATATATCGAGTGAGTTACTATGTCATACAGCACAAACCCTGGTGACAGTGTATGGATTATTTAAGATCAATCAATGAAATATACCCTTGCCAATCTCTACTAACGAGTTTTTTCTCTGCTGTCCTGGATAAAATCAGCAAGTAGGAGGGTTTAGCCACACTATGCTCCCAGCATTCTAGGTTGAAATTGCAGATCAGTTGCAAGGAAAATATTCAAGTAAATAGTGCAAATTTAGTCAATCTGTATTAAATCAAGTTGGTGCTTAGTGATATAACTGTAGCAAGGGGGGTAATAAGCTGTACTATATTATCAAATCTCAGTACTCAACAATCCAGATATTCCTATAAGGTTGCTCATTCATACAACCTACTACTTCACTCTTTATTATCACTTTATAATGTATAATGAGATACTGAAAAAGCAAGCTGTAATAGTTCTTACCACCTCAGCTAATTACTATTTTCTGACTAGAAGATATTGAGGACTGAAATAGTTATTTAAGGAAGAAGCAAAGGAAAAGAATAACCACATATGGTGAACTATAAGCTATATTTGATAACTAAATTGATTAGTAGGTACTTTAGAACAATATTTCTTTCATAATAACCAAGACTATTAAGACTTCTATTTCTTGTATTATGAACTATTATACTCAATTTCTAACATCTAATAGGATGTTTTGTTTACAATTTTCTACTCTTATGTCCCCTTACCACTGAGCCTACTAGTGTATATTCTACAACAAGCACAAATGTGCATGGATCTTCTTGATATTCCGATTTGGCTTAGTTGTACTACCATCCCCCTCTTCGTCACCCATTATATTCGTCACGACCCCATCAGGAACCGCACCCCCTGAGGCCCCCTTTGGCACCCCCATGTTTGGACCTAAAATCCAGATCTTGACCCGGCTAGGGCTGGATTCATCTTTTGTACTCGGGTAGTATGGTGGTAATAGGGTTATTGTCACAGTTCAGGCGTTTTAATCTGGACTTTCAATGCCAAACCCATGCTCAACCCTGAAGAAAAACTTTTGATAAACCTGTCATACAATCAGAGTATGTTTCCTTCCCCCTATCCGCACAGATTTTCATTTGACGCACAAATAATTAAAAATTAACCAAAGTCCACATCCAAATCCGGACATGTATGGTACCGGTAGGCCCAAGATCCAAAGACTATTCGCGCAGCCGAGTAGAAGCCGGAAACTTCACGGGAATTGTAACCTTTGGTGTTCGGATTCAACCCGGCCGCGCGAGGAGATTTTCCAGGTTCCGGACTTTAAGCCAAAATCCGACAACAAACCCGGGAGCAACCAAACGGGGCCCAAGTTACCGATAGCGATGACCCAGTGGGTAGCTGTTCTGGTCTTGAGGTTGCTAGGATGACGGCTGAATACGAGCTGAGCGCGAGGTTGTTAGCCTAGTCGTCGCCGTGGGAAGGAAGAACCACAGTCAGGTAGACTACGAGTAAGGTACCGGGAGCACGCACACCGTATTAACTCAGCAAATTGATCGGCCCCTTGGCAGAGATTGATCGTCCAGGTTATAATCAGATTATATACGGCAATTCAATCATCGATCGAATCAGATCGGGTCGGATCACCCTGACTGGCTGAGTTCTAGTAAAACGGGTCCGTCTGCCAACTCAGTAGTCGGGTCGTGATACTTGTAGCCGTTCTTTTTTTTCCTTCTTGAATACCGTACCGGAGTCGAAGAGCTGAAGGGGGATGTTCAGTACCACCCAGATCCAAGAAAAATGGCCAAGTTTTTTCGCGGTATGCGATTCGACATTTGGAGTTCTCGTAATATCGAAGCATAGTCAAGGATTGCTATTCTATTCTGCCAAAATTTGGCCCCTTTGGTTAGTTATGGCCGGTATGCAATAGTAGCTCTTTTAAGAAAAACGGTTCGGCAATACGAGTACGGGCACCAGCACATACGGATCTGCAGGTCTCAGCTAGGTAAGTAATAATTCTCTCTGGGTAAACACTCTGATTGGCATGTGAATGTCTCGCTAGCAGGCCGCGAGAAGATACGGCTGAGAATCAGTGCAGCGTGATTTGCCGTGATTTGGGAGTTTCGCTCTTATTAAAGCTGAGGGAAGTGGTGGTAGTAGCTCCTGGGTTTAGCATTTTCTAGGTTTACAGTGTCACGAGTATTGAGCACGATATGAGAATTAACGATATCTTTTTAGGAGTAGTTGTTCCTGCTGTGTGCGCTACAAGTACTTATGGTGGTAGTGTCGGGGCGGAAAGATGCAAATGCGTATAACCTCCACTTCCTCCTCCTCCCTCTTCCGATGGATTCCGCTACTGAAAAAGATATCACCTTAGAGTCCAAATGATTCCTGTTTCCCCAACCCAACCGATTGGAAAAGCTTTAATTCAACCCTCGGCGGGCAGCTAATAAAAATCACCCCCTTAGCCTCCCCATGCTTCTCCCCCTCAAACTCCTCCAACCCAGAAGTATGCGAACGCATTAGCACCCTCTGGACCAACTCCACCCTCCATGCCAGCGACCCCGCCAGCATAACGATGCCTATGTGGGCGGGCGTCGGGGAATCCACAAAGGGGCCCTGCACACCCACAAGCGCCTCCTGCGAAATGGGTAACTACCCCGTCTACAGTGTAAACGTGACGAACCCGCAGCACGTGATCGACACGATCCACTTCGCGCGCAAGCGGAAGCTCAGACTGGCAATTAAGAATACCGGCCACGACTTTCTAGGGAGGAATATTGGGTTCGGGGCGTTGGGGGTTTGGATGCACAATCTTCGCGGGATAGAGTTTCACGATGACTTTATGGAGGGCAGTGCGGTTACATTGATGGCGGGGATGCAGTGGGGGGAGGTGTACGATGAGGTTGCCAAGAAGGGGCTTGTGGTTGTTGGTGGGGCGAATCCTGTTCGTGTTCGGATTCCAGTGACTTGCGTCATGGGTTATCACTGACGGGATGTGAAGACTGTAGGTTCGGTTGGGGGGTACCTGCAAGGTGGTGGCCACGGGTATTTGAGTTCCCGCCATGGTCTAGCGGCAGACAATGTCTTGCAGTTCACAGCAGTAACCGCTTCGGGCACCCTTTTGACGGTGAATAAGCACTCGAACCCAGACCTATTCCTTGCCCTCCGGGGAGGGGGTGGCGGGACATTCGCCATTGTCCTGAGCGCAACATTGAAAACCTATCCTACCCCGCAGACAACCCGCCATACAATCCTCATGGTATCTCCCGCATCCCCGGGGCCTCACGAAGCCTTCTGGGACGCGGTAGCTTACATCCACGGCCACCTCCCACGACTCGCGGACGAGGGGATGACAGGGTACTTCGTCGTGATGCCCCTAAACGGGAGCTTGGTATTCTCCTGGAGCTTCTACCTCTACGAGCGCCCCCCCGGAACCGCCACAGCACTATTCTCCCCGATAGAATCGCACCTAAAAGCCACCTACCCAAGCCTAGGCATCTCAACCACTGAGACGCAATACGCCACCTGGCTAGAAGCCTACAGACCCAATATATACCCCGAACCCGTCGGCCACAACTCCCTCATGGCATCTCGCCTCCTCCCACGCACCGTGCTAGAAAACAATTTTGAAAACATTCGCTCCACGCTCGTCACCGTGTTTCCGAAAGTCGGCCTGGGGGGCGTGGTCGGTCAGCTGGTTGCTGCGGGTCAGGTTTCGCGCAACAGACATCTGCACACGGCCGTGCACCCGGCCTGGCGGAGTGCGTATTTGAATTTGGTGATCGGGGTTACGTGGCTGGATGATACCCCGCTTTCTGCCGTGCTGGATATTCGCAAGTTTAATACTGAAGTTTCGGTGGGGGGGTTGGAGAAGCTGGCTCTTGCTGGTGGTGGTGAGGATGGAGTTGGAGCCTACGTCAATGAGGCTGACGCATATACCAAAAAGGAGGACGCCGGGAGGGTGTTTTGGGGGGCAAAGTATGCCGAGCTGAAGATGCTTAAGGAACGATGGGACCCTGAGGGGGTATTTTGGTGTAGGTTGTGTGTTGGGAATGAAGGGTGGGTAGTGGAGGAGGGGAGTGGGAGATTGTGTCAAGCTTAGAGTAGGGTGGGGGTCCTTGCGGGGGAGTGAATGAACGAACGTTTTGGTAAATTTGGAAGTGCGCGGGTTTCTTGCTCGCTTGCTTTGTCTGCTCCATGTAGTTTGTTTCATTTCCCGGCAGGTATCGGAGACTGCTCTGTGTGGGCAAAAGAGAACTCTCCACATACATCCACCTATAAACTTACCCACTACTATCCTGAGCTATACTCCGTGTATAGGCCGTGAAAGCGCCACGGTGAGGAGAAAGTATCATATCTTAAAAGAAAGACTCTTGCCCGATCACTCGTCGCTCGCCCAACATTTCAATACCGATAAGCCCCGAAAACCCACCCAACACAGGCCAAACCCTCACAAGAATCAAGGCCCATTGAGCCCTTCAAATAATCATCACGAATTTCTGTGTCCCCTACCGAATATTATTTCCGCTTCGGGCTCTGGGCTGACCAGGGCGCGGTCATCCCAGACACATTCAGTCCGTATCTCCATCAGTCGAGTTCCGCCCTCACGCCAAAGTCATGTATTCCCTCAAGTTAATCCATCCGGGTAATAAAGCACGCCATCGGGTTCCAATGGGCCTCCGGGCTAGCCCGTAGGTATCGTAGCTTGTTGATTCCAAGTCTAGTTAGGCACTGGCCGGGGCTTTGCGGTCACCCAGCTTTTCCCAAAGCCCGCAGGCTCCACGGATGTCTAGCAGCACAGGCAGTCTTTCCGTATACGCTGTGCGCTTCGCACAGACTCTGTCAGTGGGTAGTAACTGGTGCCAGATATCTTCGGAGACTCGGGAGTATTTGAAAGTAGGATGCAATACCCGAGATCCACCGGGAGCTCACGCCCGAGACGACACAAATAGTCACCACAAAAAAAAAGACACCCATATAGGTTTAAAGTATTGAATGTTGGATAGCGGGGCAATCTCTTACCTCCACTGCCGGTAGCTCACTCGATATATTTCTAGAATATGTACGATAGAGTTCATTCATACCTTCACAATCACGGTCTAATCGTCAAGATTTTTTCTCACCTAGCGATGACGGTGCCAATAAATCTAGTCTATCCGTCCAAACCCCCGCCTCGGACCCTGTGGTTGTCTCAGATTCCTGGACTTGCCGGGCCATGTTGGTAATGGACGAAGACCGCAGGGCCCTATAGGTTACCGCTGGGGCAAAATTGAACCTCCCATACAGTCCGCCGGAGGTCCCGAGAGCTAAAGGACTGCAGACACCTACCGTCACCTCCATGGACGCCAGTCTTCCAGAAGGACGGGCGTGCTTTCCCTTCAGCCCGAGACACCGCAAGTTGCAAGTATGACACCAGAGTCTGCATAGCACTCAAAATTGGTCTCACAGCAGCTTTTCCAAATCATTGAGGTAAAATAATTCACTCCTCTCCCCTTTCCCCTATTCCTCCGCAACCCCGCCGATTACGGACACTGGCCCTAGGCCTGCCGGAGGTCAAGAGTTTTGAGTGGCATTTTCTATGATATTAGCCGTTATAGCGCTACTACAATCAACCCGATCATACAAAAAGGGTTATAACAGCAACGCCATTCCCGATCATTTCCAGTCGACCCTTCATTTATCTACAAAAAGTATGTAAGCGGCAAATAACCAAGTAAGCGCAAAGGCAACTAACTGCGAGAATTGAGATGCAAGAAGTTTAAAAAGTAAAGGAGAAAAATAACTCAAGACACTACCCTGCTCGATCGATCACCGCTGCTCGCAAGATGTTCCACCCGCCTCGCCACCCCTCCTCCCCGCCTTCAAGTAGCATAAGGTTGTTCCCTCGAAGGAAGATATCCGAGCTGGAAATTCGCTGCGGGTGGGGCAATGCTTGAGAAATTCCTATTGTCAAGGAAGATTGAGTCCGTGATTACTGGTACGGTATGGTTGGGTCAGAATCGATTGGCGGACCAACCACGCCCACCGCCGGATAGCCTCCCAGGAGCCATAGCAAAGTGGTTTTGCAAGAGCGTTACTGTGCTAGAGCCCAGTCTATGGAGAGCATGGTCGAGCCGTTCCCCCCCTCACCAAGCTAGACACCTTACCATTCTAGGGTCATCCTTACTATCCATCCCCCTCTCCTGCTCAAGGCTGGTTAGGCCGGCTTCGGGGGGTCCTTGTGATAGCGAGGAGTCCCATCAGCTCAACCCAAAAGGTCAGCGGCCATACGCCATTGTTGTGAACGTTTAGCATAGACAGTCACTCGGCTAAACAGGCAAATTTGGTAGGAGAAATAAAAGAAGAGGTATCATATTCGGATGAGGGCGAACGAGCCCGTCAGAGAACGCAAGAACGTGGTGTACAAAGGCGTGGAGTGTGAATGTCGAAAGGACAGGGTAGGGGAATGGAAGTAGAACAAGAACAAAAGGCCTCAAACAGAATTTGTCTAGGATTGACTCCATTGGTTTCTATTCGGGACAGCAGAATAACGCAAGAGGGGGGATAGTGCGAGACGACAGGATATGCAATTGGGCGTGGAGGTAAATAAGTGATAAGACGGACAGAGGATTTAAACTGCCAAAGCTTCTTACCCCCCATTGCACTCCCCCCAATTAAATTATTGTTTTTACCCCCGGCCGAATCCAACGCCTTGACTTAGAAACCCCTGCCCATCCCATCACTAACCTCCGTACCCGAGCATGGTGGGTGTAGACAAATTTAACGAAGACCCCGAACTCCCCAGCCAACACCGCGACACCAGCGATATAAAGCTCCCCAAAGCAATTCTAGAACAACGGTTCCGAGACACAAGACCAGGTCAAAGTCGAGAAACAGCTTCAATCGACACCACCTCCTAATCCGAAACTCCAAGGTTGGGCTAGCATGCTAACTTAATGCCCAACCTCGAGGCTTCAGTGCCCCACAGGTCCAGAGCGGTACATTTCACGAGAGTAAATATGCTCTCTGCTGAGTGGTTAGACCACCAGCACCCCCCCTGTGCAAAGCTGCGTCATTCGCCGGCAGAATAGATTATAAACTATGAGACCTGGTCAAGACGGGCTCAAAGCTCGGGTTTTGGCAGGAGAGGTGAGGTAGTGTTGTACCGCCAAGTAATGACTACCGTTACTGAGGGTCCCTATATGGTGAAGCCATATGAATTTGGATGAGGACGCCGGGTCCACCACCCTCCCTTCCACCCCTCCCCGCTCGCTCTCCGATGTGGAGGTGACCATACCAGTGGTATCTTCGCACCATACCATTCTCCGGGAGTCACTTGAACTTGATCCCTGCTGGCACCGACACGGCATTCTAGAACGACCGACCCGTAGCCCCACGGGGAGGGAGAGATAAGTACCATGCGGCGGTGTTCTGGTTGTTGCTAGATCAATACGTCGAGTGCCCTGCCCCGGCCCTGAGAGTTGGGGGAGGAGTTCTTGACCTGACTCCTGACGCAGTAGCAGCTAACTTAGTTTGTCGAGGCTCCTCCACCGTATTAATTACTTAACGTATTACCGTTTTCCCCTAGCGCTGGCACAGGAACCGCAATAATACCTACGTTCAGCGGACATCTCCGCGCCAAATATATGGTCACTCCCACAGTATCCTGGAAGAAATACCCAACACAGGGAAGGAAGAATTTGGGGTGTTTTGCTCCCCGATATCAGTGACCACACCACCTTTCCAAGCTCCTTCAGCGTTTGAACACCAAGACTTTCTTGTCGCATCCGTTGGACGAGTGGAAAATCCAATAGCGCGCCCGAATACCGAATTGAAAACATCCCTTTTCTAACGTCCTCCACTCCGCCAGTCCTAGGTTCTCCAGACTATGAACTCAATCACTCGCTTTTATACAGTACAACACCCCTTCCCTCCTCTCTCGCACTTCTTAAGCTCTAACGCCACAGCCCTATACACACGGGCCAAGCCCCAGTCTTGTATGATGCCATGACAAATACAAAAAACTTGACAAAGAAGAAAAAATATATCATACTCGCACTTCTCCCGCGTAAATATGTATGATGCTCGTACCCAAGTGCCAAACTATTAAATGGGCTCCTCGAAGCGTCCCCAACACATATTACGCTCCCCTTGGGAAGACGGACCAAGATACCGATCGAGCGACCGTTCCGCCCCCGCCGGACCCAACCCCGCTGATATAACAAAACGTGAAAAGTGTCAAGTCAACCCCGCATCGGACAACCCATGGACCAGGGATATTTCTCAGAGTAGCACGAGGCACAAACACCCGGCGACTACTCTTCCCCTCAATGATCCAGGGTGGGTGAGCGAGTTGGCAAGGATTTTTGATGGCTATGGCCACCACACACAGTCATTCTTCAACATTACACAGCGAACATGGATGGATCCGGCCTCCTCGGATTAAAACTTGGCTATATAACCCTCCCGTTGCAATCCCATCCGTATACTGGTTCTTATCATCGCTGCATACATTCACCTCTACTCCAGCAGAGAAGCGAGTAATGCGAGTGATGAATGGTGAAGTGGAGACTAAACATCATACGATTTTAGCGAGTGGAAGGCTATTTTTATCACAACGCAATTAAAGCGGATTTCGGTACTTTTTTGCAGGCAAACTGCCACCCTGTGGCCCGTGCGGCAAATGACGGGGCTGTGAATACTGTACCATACTGTAGCCTGCACCCTGAGAGCAGTACGAGTACTATATGTGAACATATGACACGCGTACGAGTACCGGTACAGCATTTGGAAATTTTGCAGTGAAAGGGGCTTGCGCGGCTTGATGATGATATGAAGCACTGTGCATAGCGCAGTCATCAGGGGGCAAACATCTATAGGACTCATAACAGCTCTGACTTTGCGCGCTTCTTCCAGGAAACATCGCTAAAGCCATTAGACCGCTTTCTCCGTCGATAACCCCGCCCCCGTTCCATTCTACAGGAGTAGGATTCCCCCACCTCCCTGTTAGGAAGGAATTGAGGAAATTGAGAACTCTTTCTGATACTTGGGATGGTAGCAGTAAGTTTTTCATTAGACCGGTAGCGGAAGTGGGGCCAAAGTGTGTTATTTTTCCCTGCACTAGCACATCCTCGCCAAACCAGGGATAAGCCGGGATCTTGGGTTTTGGCAGGCTGAAGGATTTCTGGTGGCTGAAAACAATCCCCACTCGAGGTTACCGCATGGTGACATGGAAGAAAATCAGAAGGCACACTGATAGCGCCCTCGGTTTACTTAAGTGAATGTGGCTAGATTTACATTCGAGAGAAATTTGCACCTATGCCAATATGTCGAGACCTCTCTGACCGAGCTCTCCGCGCCCCAATATACCGTGCTGGTATTAATGATGCTCAAGAGTGCTGAACATGTAAGTATGCTGCTATAATTAGCGGGGGGGTCGTGCCGTGCTAATTTCTTTGTTGTGCGCCCGCAGGGAGATTCGCCCCACGTACAATACACCAGCCAATCGCTAGAAGGCCACCCGGTGAGTTATCAGTATGCCTTCAAATTTATAGGAAGGCAGGTGACTCAATGGGTATGCCATCGAGGATGAATGCCGTGCGAGCCCCATTCCGCTCACCACATTATATATATCATACCAACCACGCGTAATGCAGCAGTAACTTATAGAGACCCCCGTTTTGGCGCCCCAGCGTAAAACCCATAGCGCCAATAGCTGCCCCATAAACACTTTCCGGGGAAGGCTTTCGAGATCTCCGATTGCAAGTTTAGGAGCTACTGGACGAAACCACCCCAACCTCCCCGAGGAAAACCCCTCAAAATATCCCGAGAGGTGCTTGAAGTACCTATCCGAAGCAGAGATCCATTATCAGCCTCCCAAGTCACCAGCCTCTCAGCCTCCCCAAATAGAATTCTAGTAAATACCACCAGTGTACTGGTGCAGTATCGTCCGACGTAGAGAAAACACTTTCCCGCCGGACGGGAGGGCCTCTCGATAGGCTTTCTCCCAGAATATCCCTTTCGGCCGAGCCGAGTTACCGAATGTCGCAAGCCTGTGGCTTCCTCGAGCGAGGCGTAGTATCAGGTTAGAAAGTTTCATTGGTGCTGACCTGGTATAGCGGCAGCACTTCACCCCACCCATTGCGAATAGTATGATACAATATCCAAGCAGGTTACTGACACAAGCCTAGGTAAGGGCCAATGAAGGTGATGCTCGAGTGACTGTGTGTGACCCCCGAGGGTTGATATGTCTCTATTGATTGAAATTTGCGCCGACCCTCCGATTTTGTATCTTGCTTGAGTAAGAACTATCATGCAACACAGACTACCAAGCCAGCCGTTTGACCAAGCCTCTTCGTGGACCGAACACGTATCATCTCCTGAGGTATTGTCTCCGCTGCGCTCCTACTGGCATGCCGCACGAGCACCCATATCCTACATCCGGACTGGAGCATCTTACTCGAGTACTCGTATTGCGCGACCCGCTTGGTAGGATGGCGGCGGACGATCTCAAGTCAACATCCGGGTATATATCACAAGGAGCACGACACCCGTGTGAGCCATATCCCAGCTGTTTTCCAGCTGTTGGATGAACCAAGCGGATAAACAGGAGGCGGGTCTGTTGGGGCCGGATGCCAAGGGATGCCCAATGGATGTCGTGAGGCGGGTGCCTTCGTCGAGCAACCACCCATTCCCGCAATGGGCAGGTGGTTAACTCAACGTACACTCCTGTGCGTGGACAAGGTTGGGTACGGATTAAGCAGTTGGCGATAGGTCATGGTATGTCACTCGCGAACGAATAACGAGGAGTACAGCATGTACCGTGACCATGGCTGGCAAATCACTGTTTTGTGTTACCAACTTTCGGACCCCACAGGTTGGCAGCCGAAGGTATGATGCCGGTAGCATACCTACGAGTACTCGTACAATACTCGAGTACTTTGTGCGGTAGGGTACGGCGCTCGTGCCGGTACTACCGGCAGTCCCTGCTTCAAGTCCCGGCTTGGGCGCGAACGGTGGTGCATGACATGTGGCCCATAGGGAGGAACAAGCGACTGAAGTTCTTATCGTTCCATCCGAGTCTCATAAATCAAAATAAGCAACCAACAAACTGAACCGGCCGGCCAACAGCATTTAATGGGGCTAGCGGCGATTGCGCGGAAAATACACATCATCTTGCAGAGGATATTTCAAGAAGGGTGATTTGTTGCAGGTCGTATGAGTGTGTTTAGGGGAGAGAACCACAGCTCCCTTTACGGTGGTGACTCTAGGACTCGCTTCGCCTGCCACACTGGGGGTGCAAAAGCGGGGAATGTTTATTGTGTCGTGCGAGCGCTGGCTCCTCCTCCCTCCAAGAAGGGACCAAAACAAACGAACTCTTGTTTTCCAAACACGGGGGAAACGAAAACTCGTGATCGGTTCCCCTGGCAACCGCACCAAGCAGGATACGGTAGGTCCTTGCAACAATCACACTGCAGAGTTCCAATAATTACCGCTATCGTTCTGTGCCGGTAGACTAACTGTGAATTTTTCATTCAATTTCCTTCAAGAGAAGGAAAAAAAAAGTCCCAACAAATGTTAGCAAATTAATTTCTCAGGTTTCCCCTTGATGCTCTACCGTAGATGGACTGGATTTGAAGAAGTGGCTGGGGGATCCCCGACGTGTCAACCGCACAGCTGCGTGGAGTTTTTGCGGTACAAACTTTTCGGGGTTGTGAAAGGGAGGAGGCTGGTCGAATAAAACGGTTTCCCTCCAAATTTTCTGTCTCTCACCGAGGACCGGGATTGAGGGCTCGGCTCCTTCACGGGGCGGGGGGGGAGGGGAGGGTCGAGTGAAAGGACCGGGCGTGGGGTCTATTGTGTTTCCCCCTTCCTACCTTCTTTATCACACTCTCAACGCGGTTAAAGACACGATTGTCGTATCACTCAGTACCATAACTTACGGTGCGCAGCCTTCCCTTTCACTGCTCGCGCATCGCATCACATAGCAGGAGGTTCAGCTTTCTCCACTGAGACCAGCCATTTTACTGGTAAGCTCGCATGTATTACCCTGAACTCAGTTACCGTTGGATTCTAATTCGCAGCACTTCACAGTCCGCTTATACTCTAATCTCCATCGCCCTCCATCCATACATCCATCCGTCCATAATCCTTGCCTCCGTTGTTTACCTCGATATCCATGGAATAAGCCCCCATCACCTTCAACCTCCTTTACCAACTTCAATTCATAACGACGTCTGCCTCTGGCTTCAACGACGCGAAGAAAAAATCCTTCAAAATGGGACTCGGCGGGCCGCCACTCCCAAAGCATAGTTCGAATCCAAAGGACATCCCACCACCGCCTCCCCCCCACAACTCGCAGTCAAAAGACAATCCACCACCACCCCCGCCTCACAACTCTACTCCTTCGCTACCTCCTCCGAATTACGAGGTCTTCATAATCCCCCAGGATGCTGGTGGCGGAATAGTTTACTTGCCAAGCTTGAAAACACACAGGAATTCATTCATTGTGGGAGTGGTTAGCACACTAGTTGTTCAGGGACTTCTAAAGCTTCTCGCTCCCGTCTTTCGGTACTATGCGAGGGGTCTTGGAGGGTTAATTATTGGATTCCTACTCGCTGGAACCGGAGGATGGTTCGCTAGTCAATACTGGAGTCACGGTGGTTGGTCTACTGGGAGTGGTGAAGGAGGTAAGGATAGGGGGGAGTACTTTTTTTATAAGTCTTCCTCCTCCACCAACACCAGGCAAAGAAGAGCAGGAGGCGAAGGTGCGTCTACATCGGGTGCGTCATCGTCGGGTTCTTCCTCCCATCATCATTCTCGTTCTCGTCCCTCTCCTCCAACCGACTCTACTGCCGCAAACACTGCACATAGTGAAGATTATGATGAGTCTTCTGTAGATGGTCGGGAGGGGGAATCGAAATTCACTGCTGCTACTGGTGAGGAGAGGAAGGCTAAAGAGCATTCGGAAAAAAAGGAAGACACACGCGTGCCCGCGCCCCCGATGCCAATGCCCACTACGAATAATGTCACGCCACCGCCTTCGCCGCCGTTACCTACCCCTAAAACACCGGTGAAGTCGAAGGCGAAGACGGAGAAGGAGAGGAGGGAAGAAAGAGAGAAGGGTCGAAAAGAAAAGGAAAGGAGGGAGAAGGAGAGGGAACTAGAGCGGTTAGCGAAGGAAAAGGAAGCTCGGGAGAGGGTAGATAGAGAGAAGGCTGAGTGTGAGAAGAGGGAGAGGGAGGAACGGGAAAGGAGGGAAAGGAGGGAAAGGGAACGAAAAGAGCGGGAAAGTTTGAAGCGGCAGCAAGAAAAGAGGTGTGAGGAAAAGGAGGAAAGGGAGAAGATTGAAAGAGAGAAAAGAGAGAAGCTAGAAAAGGAATGGCTGGTTAAGGAAAAGCTTCTCCAGGAGGAGCAAGAGAGGGAACGAATAGAGCAAGAACGCCTTGACGGAGAACGACGAGAAAAGGAGCGGATCGAGAACGAGCGATTACAGAAGGAACGAGTCGAGCAAGAACGTCGGGAGAAGGAACAATGGGTCAAGGATCGACGAGAGAAGATTCGGCTAGAGAAAGAACGACGAGAGCGGGAGCGGCAGCAGCGAGAGGTAGAAGAACGCCTCGAGAGGGAGCGAATAGAGAACGAGCGTCTCGAACGAGAACGACAGGAACGTGAGAGGCTCGAGAGGGAGCGTCTCGAACGGGAACGCATAGAGAAAGAAAAACAGGAGAAAGAGCGTCAAGAAAAGATGAAGCTCGCCAAAGCCGCCCGGGAAGCTAAGGAGAAGGAGCGTATAACTAAAGAAGCCGCTGAACGCCTCCGCCAGGAGAGAGAACAAAAAGAGCGAGCTAAACTTGATAAGGACCAACTCGAGCAAGAACGGATAGCCAAGGAACGAGAGAAGCGAGACCGTATTGAGAAGGAACGCCTCGAGAAGGAGCGTATCGAACAGGAACGAATAGCCAAAGAGAAGGAGGAGCGGGAACGGCGGGCGAAAGAGGCTACTCACCGGGTACGGGCAGAGAAGGAGAGACTCGCTAAGCAACGAGCCGAGGAAAAAGAGCGGAAGCTGGCTGAGGAAAAGGCTCGACGAGAACAAGAGGAGAGAGAGAACTCCGACCACTATAAAATGGTCAAAGAGAAGGAAAGGGCAATACGGGAGAAGCTTGAACAAGATCGCCTGCAACGAGAGGAAGCCGAAAGGCAGCAAGAGGCAGCCTTGAGGGAAGAGGAGAAGAGGTTGGAGAAGGAGAGGGAGAGGCTAGCAAGGGAAGCAGCGGAGCGAGTGCGAAAGGAGAACGAGGAGAGTGAAAAGTTTCGACGTGAGTTGATGGCGGAGGTAGAGGCTAGTAGAATCCAGGTCGAGAACGAGAAGCGGGAGAAGGAGAAGAGGGAACGCTTAGAGCGAGAGCATGTGGAGAAGGAGAGGGAGGAGAAGGAGGCCAAACAGCGAGCCGCTGCCGAAAGACTGAAGCTGCAAAGGGAAAAGGCGGCTGCAAAGGCTGTTGAACGGGAGCGTCTTGAGAAGGAGGAGCGAGAAAGGATTGAGATGCTTAAGGCAGAAAGAGAGAGGCAGGAAAAGGAGCATGAACGGCAGAAGGTTGAGAATGAACGCATGGGACGTGCGGAATGGGAACGTCAACAGCAGCATCGCCAGCAAAGACTCACTAGAGAACGGTCTGAACGGGCTAGCTGGGAACGAGAACGGTTGCCCTCAACGCCCAAGAGAGCAGGTTCTCATTCCCCATCGAAAGCTGCATACCAAACACCCCCTTCGTCTAACAGAAGGCCCATGTCGGATACTACTAACCTCCCACCTTCCCCTGCAAAGCCGACCACCCCTGTGCCACCTAGGAAAAAGTCGTTCCATGAGCACCACGATTCGCTGCCCCCAGTACCTCCACCTCACCGAGTGCTGTCCTCTGAGTCTTCGTCGACATCAACCCGGAAATCACGCACTCCCCCGCCCCCTCCTCCGCCTCCACATTCCTCAACTTCATCAGCAACTACATCTCCCCGCCCGCTGCCACGGCAGCCCTATTCCAATTCTGATCCATCCAAGATTGTTCTGAAGGCGGTATTCACGTTTACGGCTTCACAACCGTTGAAGCCACAATCGACGCTCATTCCAGGTCACGGTGGGCTCAGTGAAGGTTTAATTTTGAAGATGACCACTGAGGGGCTATTCATCGACGATGCTGTACGAAACCAGGCACAGCGCGAATGGGATATCAAAGCATGGACAGTCAGACTTATTGAGATATTCTGTCCGTGTTATGTTGCCCCGCCAGCTCCCTCAACGTTGAAAGAGAAACCCTCCAATCCGGTACGCCGGCTCTTCAACCAGAGCTCCTCTACAGACAAGGGCGGCCCAACCGAGGAGGAAATGGATAACATTGTCGATGGTATCCAGCGATGTTGCTATAGGGACTGTTTCCAGTTGAAGCGTGGTGGAGGCCTTCTGGGGGGAACACATGTCATACGTGCCAACATCCGGGACGGAGAAGGCACCCGATACGTATTCCTAGTGGACGAAGAAGAGGGATGGAAAATTGAAGAAGGCATGCGCCGCCTTCGAGGTGGGAGTCTAGCACGTGCCCTAGTAGTGGAGTCTATGGGACGGGAAGAAGCCGGAAAGGTATTGAGATCTGTACATGTTCCGACCGCCGCTTGATTTTTATTTTCATAGTTTTCCTTATCTTTGTTTATTTCATTGGGAATCTCTCTATCATCACGTCATCCCTTCAACTTAGTATACCCGGAGTTTCTATTTTCTGTCTGTTTTTTCCATAACATACCACTGAGCACGGAGTTTGAATTTGAGTTTCCTTTTTTCTGTATGTATGTATAGACGACGACGATACGGTATGCATGAGTTGGTTCGAGTCCATCTACGCTCGGGGAGGAAGAGACGGGAGTTTGGGAGTAACTTGATCATGTATGGAATTTCGTTATTTTTTGCTCCATTCTAAATCTGGGGCAATTGTGTTTTGGATATCATGAATATTTCAGAGATTCTTGGCGGTTACAACTCGAAAATAGAGTTCCCTTGCAGTCAATATTTGGCGTGTTCGAAAGCCCATTTTTTTTGAGATAGTTAACGCATCGTACTGTACATAACACGGTAGCGGTTGTCTAATTGAGGTAGGAATGGCGAGGTTTGTCCCGGAGTACAGTACTGTACATGATAAAGTCGAGTGGGATATCGATTGAGTCTTTAAAGCATTGAAATAGCTCTGTTAAATTTTTTATAGGTAGAACGAGTGAGAACATATGAGGATTGGCCCCAAGTTATGATATCATACAAAGCGGGGTCGAGGGGTCGAGGAGGGTGAACGTGGCGGTACTGTACCAGCGATTTTACGCCAAAAATGTCCAATTCCGCGCACCTATTCCAACACCAATACCTAAATCAAAAATAGGATGAGTTGTTCAGAAAAGGTGTAATGTTAGAGACTACTTGACTCGTCCATTGTAATGTAACCTCAAATGAATTTAAATTCTCTGAAGAGTTTGTATTATCATAGCAAGACAGAACAATTTTCCTCAGAATCGCGCCAAGACTTTTTTTTTTTGGGGGGGGTGGGGAACTATGTCTTGGCGGAATTTGAAATCAAAAGCATGCCAAATCTTGAGGTTGGGAGATAATGTCCTTACTCGTACTGTTTCCAGTTAGTGATTATTTTTGCGGAGAATTGCACGCTGTCCACTTGTGGAACATATCGTACCGGTATGAAGATCCAACCACGCTTCTTGGGATACCGGTATGGTCACCATCCGCCTCGCCACCTGCAACATCAACCAAGGTGCTCGAGTACGAGTACAGTACCGATACAGTATTATGATAGTGCGGCTCCACACAGCTGTTTGCCGCGGGCCGGCCGAAAAGAACTTCCCCGTACGTACAAGTACCAACATGTCCGATAACTTCCCCCGGATGATGGGTGGAGTTAGCGATGCGGTGTACTGTACAGTACTGTATCCGTACTTGTATCCCCCCGCGAAGAGATGCCTGGCGGGTTCACTCATCCGTCGATTTATAAGGGACGCGTAATTTAAGTGCTCATGAGTTCTTACGAACACAACCAACCAATGACATTTTGTCGGTTTTGCTCAGTCTATCATGCCAGGTATTCTCCGGCCATCTCAAAGTTCTCTCTCTCCCTCCCTCTCAACGCCATTATCAGTACGAGTGTCCCCGTTTGCGAGAAAACGAAGTATCATAGCCGGGGGTTGTGACGACATGTCACAACCTTGGCGCGAGTAAATTATGGGATGCTCGGATTGGTTGCTCTGACCGGGAGGGGTAAGGTTCGTGGTTAGGTTAGGGAGGAGGGAAGAGGGTTCTAGCACTGACTAGAGTAATTTAATTGAGTCCTGGTTGAGTTGAAGATGCGGTTTTTGTGGGCAGGAAGGCGCTCTAAGCACTCGTATGTATGATACTCGTATCATACTCTAAAACACTAAAAGTCCTTCGGCTGGGGATGGTCTACCACTGAGTTACTTGCATAGGAGTTTTTCAAGCCCGCGCTGAATTACGGTAAAGGGGTTTAGCCGCGCCGTCCTCTCACCTCAGCATTTTGTGCTAAAATTCGGAGTTATTTCCCAAGGAAATACTCGTACAGATCTCGTGGGTTTGGCCAACCCGTGCTAAACCAAGTTTACTAACCCTGGCAAATGAAATGTCAATTCTCATCGGACCGGTGCGATTTGAAGATTGTTGATAAGGGCCGGGAATTTTACTGTGGCGGGTTTCTTGGTATCTAATCACGCTAACTTGTATGGGCTATTTGGTTACAGATATCGTACCCTACTGATCAACCCCGTTTCCCATATCCTGTACTTCCGATCAAAAAAATAAACACCAGAACTATCTAGCGGCGTTACCATGGTGAATCGGCTCGTTGCCCCCAGCGACGGCACAGTCACCACTTTGCACGGGGCAGTTAAGCCCCTCTACTCGAGTATTTCTTCTAACGCTCTTTTCGGGATTGATAATGCCATATCATGCCATGTCTGCACCCCACCCATATGACTGCATAATGGCTCATTCATTCATTCATCCTTCACCTCCACTCTCTACGAGTAGATCCCGGAGTCTACCGTACTTGTACCGATAATGAATCAACGATCCCAGGTCTTGGTATTAGAGCCTTTGGCAACGAGTTCCAAGGGCGCCTTGCGGGAGGCGCTGGAACGGAATTGGGACCTAGGTTCAGGTGCTTGAGCTATGAATGAACAATTCGGGTGGCCAGGCGCCACCCACCAGACCCTCCCTCTGCCCAGCCCTTCAAAATCTAATTGCGCAAATGCTCTATTTAATATCTCCAAGCTTTACTTACCTAGCGGTGTCATATCCAAAGGCTATGCTGCCTTATACAGGGAATAGAGGTTTAATTAGCTAAAAAACGGTAGCCTGAGGTTACTCGAGTACCGCACGCCGTATCAGCACAGCACCTGTGGACTACCGGTACCGTAGATATGAAAGTGAGGGGTGGGGGGCTGTGAACATAGTGGATATTTTGTGTCTGTGGTGTACCTTGAGAGCAGGATGGGATACGGCGATGTACCGTAGTGCAGTTTTGGGGGGATTGAGTGAGTGCTTCGAGGTTATGGTCGCCTGGGTGTGTCGGTGGAGGGTACTGTATCAGTTGCCAATTCCTATCACCGCGTGGCTAAGTTAGCGCTAGGGTGCTTCTCCTTGTACAGTGCTTGTATGGTGGGTGGACATTCTGCTGCGGTGGATAGGTCACAGGATTGACAGAGCGAGTGTTCCGATTGTGATAGTGTACTCGCACAGTACAACAGCGTGTTCGCAGGGCACAAGTGCGGGTAGGCTAGGCGTAGCAGAGCAACTGTGCCTCGGGGATTGATGGTATGTTCAGGTGCGGCCGATAGATATACTTAGTCTATCCGTCACGCGAAGCCGGATAAGAAAATTTTGGTGAACCTTCTTATCGGAGTGTGCCTATATAAGGCACGCGACGGATATATCTATCAGCCACACCCATACTCACAATACAGCGGGTGAGTGAATGGATTCGCACCTAGCATCGCCGTACCCGAGTACAGTACCAGTACCAGACTGCACTGTACTATGTACTCGTGCTGTGGTGTTTCCAATGTCATGTTTGTCCATGACGCCATCAGCACAGAGTAAGCTCTCGGGACTTGTTTCCTGGACCAGAGTACCGGTATCGTACCGGTGCTGTCAGTCGTGATTACCGTGCGGCTCAGGCATGGCGCCGCGCCTGAAACCTGCCTTGGGGGCGGGGATGGTGTTGTGGTGGGTGAGTGGTACAGTATTGCGGTGGCGTAGAAAATTATGAACCTTTGCAATATGGATACCGGTATATGGGTACCGGTACTGGTACGGTAGTGCAGGTGATGGCGGCGCCTGATGCTCTACCTGTGGCCTAAGCTATTACTCGAGTAAGCTATTCGAGTACGGTATGCCTTGAGGATAGAACCTGCGGTAATGAGGGTGATGAGGGTGCTGCGCAATATGATAGTCAACTGATATTCTGGACAAAAGTGGATGCTTCCAGGCTTCTCGGCGGTGGTGGTGTATGATCGCAAATCGCAAATACCAGTTATGATAGAATGACGACGCCTAGCCTAACCAAAAATGGGGAAGAAAAGTTGGAACCGCGAACTCTGGGCGGCCGCAGTTCGTGAGGGCAGGAGAATACTCGAGTACTTGATAGCCGTGAGGCTCTTTGTCATTGACTTGTAATTCTCAGGCGTTTTGCCGTAGATGTGCGATTCTCCGCTAGCTTCTAACGCCGCACTACTATGATACAGCACTAGTTAAATCCGTTGTCTGGGCAAGGGAAACTGTACTAAACCACAAGAGGCTTAGCAGAGCATGGTAGCGAACGAAAATATGCTGGGAGATTGTACTAGTACTTATACAGGTAGACTAGTAATCACTTACTCGAGTACTGCCTCTCATTGGTAGTGGGGCTGTGGTTTTACCCTCTTTTGACTCACCCTATGGCTCAAGTTTGGTGCCATTTCTCCGCTGTTCTAGAACGGGAACTTCACCGTCTTGGCACATGACTCTTGTACCAGTATCGTACAAGCACCAGTACAAGCACTGCGCTAGCATTTGGGGAAGAGGTTACAATAATGCTGGGTTATTAAATATCGGTTGACGGGATCCAGCTCGCCCAAGTTACTCGTGTACCGCCTCTGGGGGAGGCCTGTTCATCCTGGACGCCTTTTATATCCGATTGCAGAGATCGGCCGCCTTCTAAGAGATGGTGGGTATTCACGAGTTTTCACTGGAATCGGTTGGCTGGCATGCGCGCGAACGATCGCACTTGTGATACGTTCGGGTCCAACAACTCACGGCTCTGATTGGGGGAAGGTGGGCGGATTTGTTTAGTTGGATGAGCCATGGCTCTGAGACATGCATGGTGAAGGTCACGGTTCTGGGGGGCACACATTGCGAGGTTGGTGATCTCAAAGTTTCTTGTTTCCAGGCCACCATCATCGCTAGGATGTTAGGATACCGGTAGTGGAATGGTGGTGATTTTCCATTCGGGTCTTTTTGGGTAATTGAGCGTTTGTCGATTAATGACGTGAGGTCGCGCAGTTATGGTGCACTCCGAGCTAACAACATGAGTACGGTACTTTATGGTTGTATGATAGGAGGTACTCTTTCAGAATTTGACTGCCACCAGAGCCTGGACAAAACGAATACTGGTACTCACACAATGCCTTTCTCCCGCAGCTGGTAGCAGCGAACAGGGCGAGGAGTCCATATCATTGAATTCACATATCAGAATCCACATATCATACTCGAGTACGGTACGAGGACATATCGGTAGACTGCCCGCACTACCCGCTCGGTCGGATTCGTGGAACTGCACTGTTCTGGAATGAGCCAACAGAGGTGGACTAAAGCCGCTCATCTTTTCCGAGCACCGTGATATGCTCGAAATAGGGAAGGGAAACAGAATGTCCAATTGATTATCGTCTAGGCCCCCATCTTCGACCGTTCGAGTCGCAAGTGGGTCATAAAAGATGGAAGAGTAAGTCAGTGGTACAGTAGTTTGACAACACAGATTTACAGTGCCGGTCTGATAGGATGATCGCACTTTCACCATATCGTGGATTACGCGTGTTTCTCTACCATCGCCCAGCCGGGAGGGCGTGTGAATCGACTTCTCCGGATGAATCTGTTCTCTTAACAGTGGACAAACACTCAAACATGGTATCATACAAGTGCAGTGCTTACGGTGTGGGTTACCCTGCCTAATCTCGGCTATGAATGTTCCTTCCCCCGAACCTGCTTGGAATACAAGTACGAGTACGATACTGTACTCAGTAGACTACAAGTAAGTTAGAGCGCGTCCGGTTGCCGCCCAAAATCTTCATTTTGACCCCGATCACAGACACAGGATTGCGGTAAAACTCCACCCTTGCCTTGGAGTGGCGTGTCTGGTCGACGCCAGGACACAAGGCGTCGTATGTTTTGTTGATAGACGCCAGATCGGTACATATCAGGATATTGGATTACCAATGATGAGGTCAAGCAAAAAGGGTTCTGAAGTGCTGGTCTAGCCAGTATCTCTCCACCTGCAAAAATAATGTGTACTTTGAATGAGCATGATATCCATAAACTGCCATTATGGCTGGGGTCTTTGGCGTTCTAATTAATCATGGGGAACAGACGGGACCCGTGGCTTTACGTTTGACTAAAACCCTTAGTTTGTCATTACATATGTTGTGGCGAAATTCAAAAAGTCCGGGGTGACCAAAGGCTAAAACAAGGGTCATAGGTTTCTATGGGGCTCTGATACGCCCGTAGTATGTTTTTGTTGGGTGTGGTACGGGTAGTGCTCATTAATAGCGCCGGCCCCCCCCCAAAATACTATCAGTTTACACAACCATCACCATCACTACCATCACTACCATCACCATATTCAAACCTCATAAATTTATGATACAGTACGAAAATCACGGCCGAAATTATTGCTAGGTTCGGGCTGTTTATCGTTTGTTGTCGCTTGCATAATCTCCCCAAGAATCTGTCGACTTCTGGTAATGTTGTCCTTATGATTGCTTTTTCTTTTGAGGGGAAAGCTGACGATGTTGATGGGAACCAGGGTTTCCACTGCCCCACCATGATACCCTTCCAGGGGGAGCACAGATGGACCTTTCAGAGCCCCTGGGGGCTGACCTTCCGCCAGGAGCAGCTCCCAAACTCACCGCTTACGGTTAAGGGGAACGTCAGAATCAAGCCCTACACTCCGCGGGGGGGACGGAACGGGGATGTGATAATAGACTTGGACATGAAGATGAGCCACCGGGACGTGCAGAGTATGATTGAAATCCAGGCTGTCACGGATGGAGTGGTTATCAGGGTATGGTACCGTGGTTCAGCCATCTCCCCCGTTTTCCAGTTCAGCTGGTGGGCTGTGCTATGCATGGGTAGGGCAACACGGTGATACTGATGAATTCTTGAACAGACAAAGCCACAAGGATCTTGGTCGACGTTATCCTGTCTCACTATTGCCGCTACTATTTCTATTCCGCTAACTAACCCCCATATCCGGGGTGCTGGGGTTTATACCGAGACTCTGGGAATCACGGTTGAGCCGAGCTGTGACTTGGTGACTGAGTTGCTTGAGTTGAAGACGGTCGCTGGCGACATAACACTTAATAATTCCTTTGGGGTAGAGGCATCGGAGCTTAAAATTTCCACTATTAGCGGCTCAATTAATGGCCATTTTGGTTTGTTGAAATCGATTGAGTTGTATGCTGCTTCGTACTGCTCCCCACCCCCAAACCCCAACTCCCATATCTATACTCCAACCTTAATCATTGACCAATGATATAATATAGTGGAGCGATAAAATCTAGCGTCTTCCCCCTAGAACATAAACATACGGACGATATAGCGAGCTACAGAGCCACCACAATCTCTGGCCACATAGATACCTCATTCTCCGACACTAACCTCCCACGGAGGACTTACGAGACTGAAGTTAACACAACAGCTGGGCGCATCAGGGGCCAATACCTCCTTGGCCACGCGCTCTCACTAAGGACCACTAGCGGGAGCATAAGCTCCACCATCATTCCGACAGGCGCTCGTAACGCACAGCTCAGCACCGTGTCCTCGCAGGGCAGCACAGAGCTAAGGTTCAAGAGGGGGCTAGGGGCCGGCAGGTTAGGATTATTCGCGAAACACGAGGCCATTTGCGGGAACGTCAACGTGAAGTATCCGGCGGATTTTGAGGGGGTGTTGACAGCATCTACTGTTGCTGGCAGGATCGCTATTGGCGGCGAAGGTGTCAATACTGTTGCTAGCGGCTGGCCGATTACTAGACGGGTTGATGGCACGAAGGGGGTTGGGAGGGTGGGGAGAGGAGGAACTATTGAAGCGGTGGGAACAAGTGGTGGAATACAATTGTGGGTTGGTTGATGATGATGTGGTGGAGCGTTTGGAATGTACATTTTAAGGTAAGGGGAAGGGGGGGTGAATGTTTTCTTACTTTTCGGACCTCGCAGTGGTGTTGCTGTTGGAAAAAAGTAGCTAGCAATCACGGTACCTACCTGCCATTCAATTCTGAATCGATTGGTGATTAGATCCGTTTCGCAACGGAGAGAGTAGTGAGTGTTTATGAATAATGAGACTCGAACTGTGCCGGAACTTGGCAACATGTTCGTCTCTGACTGGAGGAGAAGGAATGCAACGAGCGAACGGTGAACGCCTCTTTTTCTACGGTTTCGCTTGTGAAACAGGTACCCGTTCTGCATTCAAAAGGTCGTTAATCCATTGGTTCGCCATGAACACGAGTATGAAAACAATAACCGCTCGTTGAAAGCGAAAGATAACGTTCATTCCAGAAGATTTTTCTCTATCTCCCCAGCCATCAAGAGCATGGTATATCTTCATCCTCCTGCTCCTCCTTCAATTCATTCTCTCCACACTCACTCACTCGCTCACACATTCCTCCAAGCATTCTTCTGGTAACCTACTGGCACTAGTTTTGCCATTCTTTTTCTTCCCAGAAATGTTCTCGCGGAACTTCCTCCCTCCCCCACTCCTCATCCTCCTCCTCCTGATATCCACCCCACAAGTCTCTAGCCATGCCCGGATGAAAACACCACCACCCCTCGACGGCCCGACGGCGACCGACGCTAGCGGCAATGCCTACAACGGTCCTCTATCGGGCACGGGGTCGGACTTTCCTTGCAAGGGGCTGCACTCGAAGCCTTCGGTCGACAAGACTCCGAAAGTAACATGGGCTGCTGGATCCCGTGCTTACTTTGAGTTCGTTTCCTCCTCATCAGTCTTCCTTAGCGCATGCTTATTTTAGGTAGACTAGTTCCTAACGGAGCCGGCGGCGGTGAAGGCGCAATGGCAGCTCACAGCGGCGGGAGCTGTCAAGCTTCCCTCAGTTACGATAATGGCGCTACCTGGAAAGTCCTGCACACCTATCAAGGAGGATGCCCTCGGGATGTGCCGTACAATAGCAACATTGCCGGGCCAAACCAGAAGTTCGAATTCGACATACCGAAGGAAGCAAAGTCAGGAGATTGTCTTTTTGCTTGGTGCGATACTCTTCCTCCCCCCCTTCCCTCCCCTCTATCTCTACCAAGTGCTGACCCGCCCGCAAAAGGAGTTGGACAGCAGTAACAGGCAACCGTGACGAGTACTACATGAACTGCGCCGCCGTCAGGATTACCGGATCGGGCTATAGCACGCTGGAGGATTACGACGACATGTGGGTCGGGGATATGAACCTCCCGGGCCGCATCAAGACGGGTGAGTGTAGGAGCAAGGTTGGGTCCGCGCTGGTGTACCCCAATCCCGGGCCCTTCATCACCATCAAGGAGGTTCCCGGAATTCCGTTTGGACCGCCAACCGGCGGGACGTGCTTTGTTGGTCCGGGGAAGGGGAAAAGTACCGGCAGCGGGAGTGGCAATTCAGGCCAGGGAACTGGCAGTGGTAATGGTGGCGGTGGTAGTGGTGGTGATGGAAGCTCAATTGTGACGAGGAGCGAATCCATAGTTGTGTCCTCGTCAACGCCTTCTACTACCACTAGAATTTCTAAGGGGAAAACTACGGCTGGGGGCGCTGCTGCCACTTCTATTGCAGGCGGGGGTAGTGGAGGAGCCAAAACCACAGACCCAGCGAACGGCCCCATGTTCCCTACGACCGAAGAAGAGGTCGTCCCGCCTCTAAGAACATTGACCTTCCCAATGACCGGGACAAAGACTAAGGCTAGCGCCGGATACAAGAGTACGAGCTCTAGCTGCGCAGTGGGGGGAAGTGAGGGGAGTGGCGCTGGCACTGGAACAGGCGGCTCCACTACCTGGGGTTCTGGCTCTGGCTCTGGCTCTGGCGCTGACAACACCACTCCTGCCACTACGCAAAAACCATGGACGAAGATATACACGCCCACTACTTTCCAGAGGAGGTTCGCCTCTGTCCGATAGACAACCCTCCACTTTCCTTCGTTCCTTCCATTAGCACTTGGACCTTGCGGCGCGGGTAATGTATAGCTTTCTTTCTCTCTTTCTCTCTTTCTCTCTCTCCTCTTTCCTTTATTTCTGGGGCATTTTTAGCGGTTGGGGGCGCGGATATATAAACTTGCTGGTTTGGTTTGCGAGGTGTATGTACAATATATTAGCTGCTAGGGTGGATGTTTTCCCGGATGGTTTCCTTCTTGTTCCCTTTCTATTCTTTTGTCTTGTTTTTTTCTTGGAAAAGACAGCTGTGCTTTGGTGGGTATGCTGGGAGGAGCTGGGAGTATGTGCGAATGATTTGTTGCGACCCTGAGATCTGGTGGTGGGGAGGGGGCAGCGCACAGTACTAGAGACGAGCTCTCGCTCGGATGGCGTTACCGAAATCAAGAGGATGGCAATTGCACCTAATGGTTAAAGGAAGAATTCGATGCCCCCCCGTTGCTGGCACTTCTCTGGCTGCTGGCTGGATGTGAATAAATGGATGTGAATAAACGGATCAACAATTTTACTAATAACCCGCGCTAGCAGGGCTGACAGTTTATCATCTTTCAATGATATCAACTTTGTCATACCGAAGAGGATTTTTCAATCATTAGTTCTCACTCGCTGCTCCTGTAGTATCGTGCTGATGCTCTTGGTCATTGCTGACGGATCGCCTGTGCTTCCGGGATCTATCCGCGCCCAGAGCCGATTTTCTACTTCATCCTTCTCCTTGCTCCTCCTGCCGGCTGGAAATCTCTGTCATTGGATTTTGCGTCATCCTCACGGTCGGGTCCGCAGAGCTGGGAACGCTTGATATACGTAGAATGGATTATCATGTATTGAACTTTGGAATGATTCTGAACGAATGACGGCTCGAGCACACTAAAGCTATATGTTCTTGGCGTCTCGTATAAAATATCTTGATCTAGTTGATTTTCCAGCATCAATTTGTTCTCAGCGGATGGAGCTTCTCAATTCCATTGGCGTAGATTATTGTAGATTATTGTAACCCATGGTGGCAGCAATAATCCTGCCGGAAAAACACCCCCAAGCTACAAAAATTAAGCTGGAAAAATTCACCGTGTCCGTCAGGCAGTCCGGTTGCACACACCTGAACCGGACCCAACCCAAGGATGAGTGATATGGCCGAACCAGGGAGACTTGGTCCAATCCATGTCCAAATAAGAATCCATGTTTACCCAAAAATGTGGCGGACCCACTGGGAGCCTTGGGCGATACAGGAGTGACTTGGTTCGCGCAGTAATTGCTAGGGCGATGCACTCATAGGCGGTCGTTAATAGGGTAGTGCTTTGCATGGTACCTGTGGGTTGTTAGTATCCCTAGGGGGGGGGGAGTTATTTAGTGTGGGATTGATTGGTTGCATGAAAAAGGAATCCCGAGAGGTCTTTGGAATCACGGTAATTACTATACCCCATATATCCCTTGATAGGTGAATTGGACATTTTGTCATTCTTGTTTCGTCATTTGGAATACCGATTCGGGCTCCCCTCTACAAAGTCCTGGGGCATTCTAAGCGAAAGATTCTTAACAGAAAAGTTTGGAATTAATTCGAGATGGTATTAGAGAGGACTGGTTCTAATATCACTGTCTTATTTCACGTATCTATTGGCATATATTGGGGTATTACCGGTGGTGTTGGTGAAGGTGAAGGGTGGGAGGGGGCATTTTATTAAATTTTCTGGAAATGTATTATGAGATCGGAACTGTTTTTCGTATCATCAGGTCTCATTTTGCCCTCTTTTTCTTTGGTCATGCTCTAGTTAAATAGCTTTTAGAATTCCGTCCGGACCAGAAGTGGCATGTGACGAACCTCAGAAC